>NW_020211271.1:439414-442112 GCF_003070985.1 Temnothorax curvispinosus | reverse complement strand
GTGGCTAAAAGATTAAAACACGCTCCGCTATGTTTGCGAGATAGTCTGCGAAACTTCCTCTCAAACTGCATAGCAAATTTTGAACACAATGCTCCAAATTAATTAGCAATGCAGAAAAATTTTGTTCTCCTGAAAAAGGGTATAAGGTTTCACCTACACTTATTAGGTAACTAAAAATAATGGTGTTATTTCCGAAAAGTTGACATAACAAACGACAAAAAATGAGTCTTTAAACGGTCTTTAGACAAGAAAATGCCAAATCAAATAAAGAAATAGCGAACTAATTTACTACATCACTTTAGAAACATCATTTTGATATATCAAAGCATAATTAAGTTATCATGCCTGCATTGCTATTGATTAGTACACTGTAAAGCTCGAAAATGAATATTTTAACTGTTTTATTTACGTCATCCCGAAATTAATGCAATTTTATTCCGACAAAAATGTATAATTTTGTGCCTGTTTCCTGAGTTAAAATTCATATCTCTAAAAACTACCTTGTATCGACGCCTCTAGAGGCCTCCAACCTCCAACCTTTGTAATTTACACCGCTTGCGGCTTATACGACGAGAGGATCGCCCGGACCTTATTTAGAGTAGTATTGCTTGACGGCCAGATTATAAAAAAAAAGACAAGAACACAAGAGGAGCGCAAATCTCACAGATTTCCGACGAGAAAGAAGTCGAGATCTCTTCGTCGCAGTACCGAAACGTATGTGAGCTAATTACCATGACTAAGAAAAAGAAGAAATATCAACGGTGGGTTAGAGGGAAAATTGCATTACTGATAGTAGAATTAGATCTTTGTATTCTGCAGCTGATAATCTTGAGATCTGTACAACACACGCACACGACACGAAAATCCTACGCAGCAGACTATCTGGATGGCCTGAGAGGAGGAAGAGACCTTGGGTAGGCATCGGGCGCCAGCGGACCAACCTTGCGGTAAATTATTTTTTTATCTCTAATTATTATTTTTAAATGAATAAAATCAAACTATCCAAATAAACACAAAGAAATGATTAATTTTACACAAGAGTAAAAATATTTAAAATTTTATAAAATTTTATTCTTGTGAAGATCTCTTTCGGAAAGTATATCATTATTTCAAAAATATTTAATTGAAAAATGAATAAAAAATTCACTGTTTATAAGAATTATTTTTTGAAAAATTAATCACTTTTAACGCTTTTTAACTTTATTTTAAATCTTATATGTTACAGAATTGACGTAGCTACGTGGCTGATAATTCCGCTGCTGCACATCTGTCGGTAAGTGAAAAAACTTATTCTAATATAACGTAATATAATTCTGATTCGAGTTGAAATTGAATATATCGCAAAAAAATAGCAAACTAATTTATTACATCACTTTAGAAACATCCATTTTGATATATCGAAGCATAATTAATTTGTCATGCCTGCGTTGCTATTGAGTAGTACACTGTAAAGCTCGAAAAAGAATATTTTAACTGTTTTATTTGCGTCGTCCCGAAACTAATGCAATTTTATTCCGACAAAAATTTATAATTTAGTACCTGTTTCCTGAATTAAAATACATATCTCTAAAAAAAACTACATTTTTAAATTAACCAGTTTATAAATCGTTTAATACTTCAGTGACACGATAGACACTCGCATTAGTCACGGCACGGCAGTAAAAGGATTTAACTGAAAAGAAGGCCACGGCGTAGCAGGCCATCATGGTATTGATTTCGATTCGCCGGAGTGCTCTCTGCATCTGCGCTTTCACGGTCACTCGAGTACGGCGTAGATGCAGGAAGGAGGCAAACAAGGATACGGTGTAGCGCGGTGCGGAAAGGCGACCTAACCCCCGTTCTCATATTGCGCCATGCGACGCAAGATACGCGATGAAAATGATGGCGAGAACCAGAACTCCCAGTTGATTGGCGAGCTTCATCGTATTCAGACGTGTTTTGTCAGGAAGAAAAAGGAGGAAGTCGAGATCTCGTCGCAGTACCGAAACGTATGTGAGCTAATTACCATGACTAAATTGGATTTTAAATACACTGATGTGAATTTTTATCAGTACAAAATTGCCTTTTTTTAAAAAAGGTAAAAAAGGCGCCAAGTACACGCGCAATGTATGTTGTAAATCTAAAAATCCTAAATAGTAGTATATAGCTTTATTTTTCCCTAACAAAATAATTCACAAAATTGCGTTACCTAACTCAAATAAGTAATATCTCGAGTAATATGTATTTAAAAAAAAAGTGAAATTGCACCAATTGCAAAGAGAATGCATATACTGCTTAAAAAAATATTTGAATCAAAATTTTAGTACTTTATTAAATTTTGAGGTCTAGCGAAATAGAAACTCTCCCACTTAACTCTCATGTAATATTTGATTGATGCAAGATTAATTTGCAGTTCACTTTTCCATGACCTGCAAAATATATTAAGGATTAAGGAAATATACTGGACGATAGTGCAAAATTATGACCTATTACGCGAACGTTATAGGCGTCTTTCTGCCCGGTGAAGCGTATCTAATTCCTTAGATATTTTGCGCGACATATGCACGCACGGTGGCTTCTTCGTTAGATCTATACTTGTAGTTACATCGCTACATGTTGCGATGTAGGCTGCGTTCGGAAACGTCACCCGGGTACACATGGATATACTCCCTTCTCTTTCTAACTCGCTGAGATTGAAAGAGAAGTGAGTACCCATCTC
>NW_020211271.1:429282-439404 GCF_003070985.1 Temnothorax curvispinosus | reverse complement strand
TCTCTTTCTAACTCGCTGAGATTGAAAGAGAAGTGAGTACCCATCTCTTTCTAACTCGCTGAGATTGAAAGAGAAGGGAGTACCCTTCTCTTTCTAACTCGCTGAGATTGAAAGAGAAGGGAGTATACCCATGTGTACCCGGGTGACGTTTCCGAACCCAACCTACGCAATATGTAGCGATGTAACCACAAATAGATCTAACGAAGAAGCCACCGTGCGTGCGTATGTCGCGCAAGATATCTAAAGAATTAGATACGCTTCACCGGGCAGAAAAACGCCTATAACGTTCGCGTAATAGGTCATAATTTTGCACTATCGTATTCCGAGAAAAAAAATTTAAACATACACGCGAAGTATACTTGTCTACCTGTAACTTCTGTATAAAATATGTATACCGGCCGTGAATAATTAAAATAGCACATTCGCAAAGGAATCGAGATCGATCCGGAAATCTGTGATCAAAATAAATGACTATGGGGTATAAACATATGTAGCGTTAAAAGAATAAAGCAGGTTTCAATTGCTTTATAGAAACTTCTTAGAAATATTTTTACAGATTGACCCGAAACTTGGAGAAACGGTTTTCGGTTAATCGCTCGGTCGACTTTCATTGGTTGATTGTGAACATTTATGTAATGTTGGTATCATACATAATACTCTGATAAAAAAACGGGCACAGTAACAACTGTGCCGCAACCAACAACGTAGAACTACGTCTACTGTCACTATAGCTCATGTTGAAGTATTCAGCGAAGGACAGTTGACGTAGGGCTACATCAACTGTCCTTCGCTGAATACTTTGAAGTTTAACATAAACTAGTGACAGTAGACGTAGTTCTACGTTGTTGGTTGCGGCACAGTTTTTGCTGTGCCCGTTTTTTTATCAGAGTATTATGTATGATACCAACATTACATAAATGCTCACAATCCAATGAAAGTCTCTTATAATTTGAAAATCACTAATATCATGGCGTGTTTACTTTTAGGTACACGGGTCACTGTCCCACCCTTAATTTCGCATTGGGAAGAGATTCGGAGCGAGTACGGCAGGTATGCCGATAATGAAGGTAAGAAGAGGAGATATCGAAAGATTATATAGAAATTAATTAAACTGTTGAAATAAAAAAGACGTGTTTATTTATAGAGAAACTTGAATAAAAAAGATTGTATAATAATTACGCACTTCGAAATTTAATTTTATATTATGTATTGTTACAGGAAACGGATTTGTTGGAAAGTAAGGTTCTTGAAACTGAACCAAATAGGCAATATTCCGGTATGAAGGCGGAAGAGTATCCAACTCTTCAGGATAAAAAGATCATAAAAGGATGGAATAACGAAGCTATGTTTTGCACGGTAGCTCCGTACATTCTAGGATATACCGGTAAGAATCGCCCGAGCGGCGAGCCCAAACGACGTTTTTTTCAATTTCTCCCTACGAAATAAGCTGAGTTTCTAAATTCATTGCCAGAGCTGAAAATCTATACTATCTATAGTATACGTTACGTATATTATACATTTCCATATAGGTAAAAGTCCATATAGCTTAATGGAAAGCAAAACGTATATGATTCGCGGTTAATATCAGCGTGTCGGTATGCCGCTCTCGCGCGATTGTAACGCGACATTCATACGCCAAGTATTTTCGCGCGGCATTAATCCAACATAAGCAGCATAAAAAAGTTATGCAATATACGGACGAGACACATTTTGATATTTTAATTAAAAGTATTTTTTATGTCAACTGGATCAACTTAAGAAATATTTATAAGAAATGTATTTTTTCTCGTCTCTTGATATATTAATACGAAAATTATACTATTATAATAATATAATAAATACTAAACACTATTATAATTAATTAAAAATACTATATATTATAATATATACATATAAAAAAATGTATAATGTAACATATATACATACATATTATATTATAATATATACATATAAAGATTACATTAGTATAGGATTTGATGCTTTTTATACAATGCATTCATCCACAAAGAGATTTATATTTTACGTTTTCTTCATTTATCACAGGATTTATTCCTGGCCGCAACGACAGACATACCTACGGCATGACTTTCATGAAAGCCGTGGAAGTCGGTGGCAAAGAGTGGCATAAAACGCAATTGAAGCTGTGGGAACAGGACGCGATAAGGGCTCACGCTCTGATAGAGCAGACAAATCCGACACATCTATCTGGAGCGAGGGCAGATAATGTGGATTATGAGATCGATGACGGTGATGGCAAAGACAGAAGGACCTACGGTACTTGCATATTACGTTGCTTGTTAATTTCTGTCATTTATAATTTAATCTAACAATACATATTGCGTTATTCCAAATACAATTAATTAATCGTTTTCTTCTAAAATAATAACTAAAATAAAAGACCAAGTTGAAAGATATAATATATCTTTCGCTTCAAGCCTCAATAGAACTTGAATCTTTTAATCAATTATTACAATCAGGACATTTTTATTGAGGCTCGAAGCGAAGCATCAAGTTCCAAGAACTATTGTGTAATTATTATTTTCGTTACAGATTATCATGTCGACTCAGAAAAACCGCCGATCCTCGGTTATACAGGCCACATTCCAGGAGCGAGACTTGAAGTTGATCATTCAAAGGGGTACGGTGAGTCCGCCCGGATAGGATTTCGAGGTGTCCAAAAGGAACGTGATTCGAGAAATCTTTTATCTCAAGAGAGGACAGACAATGTGGACTTTGAGATCAATGACGGTTATGGCAAAGACAGAAGGACCTATGGTACTTGCATATTACGTTGCTTGTCAATTTCTGTCATTTCTAATTTAATATAACAATGGATTGCGTTATTCCAAAAACAATTAATTAATATCGTTTACTTCTAAAATAATAACGAAAATAAAAGACCAAGTTGAAAGATATATATATTAGAGGTTAACAAAGATTTATCCAAAACTTAAAATACATAAAATGCATGCTTTTAATAAGATTTTCGTAACAAAAATGTCCTGATTATAATTGATTACAAGATTGAAGTTCTATTGAAGCTCGAAGTGAGGCATCAAGTTCCAAGAACTATTGTGTAATTATTTTCGTTGCAGATTATAATGTCGACTCAGAAAAACCGCCGATCCCCGGTTATACAGGCCACATTCCAGGAGCAAGACTTGAAGTTGATCATTCGAAGGGGTACGGTGAGTCCGCCCGAATAGGATTTCGAGGCGTCCAAAAGGAACGTGATGAGAGGCACGCCAAGGAGGATATGGTCTTAGCGCCCGTATCCTGCCATTAAGAGTGTCCTCGACAATGCGAATCCCTATGAACTGTGATACACGCGTGCATAAGGCGACACAGGAATACGGTTTTCTAATTGCAGCATACAAAATGAAATAAAAATACATTCAGAGAAAAACTAAAAAAGAGAAATAATAAAAACTAAAAAATAAAAATAACAAATGTGAAAAATACTACAAGATATATTTCCAAACATCGATATACGGTTCCGAAATTTTGCCAAATTTTGTTGTACTTAAAGTTTTGAATATTCGGGCTTCGTTTAAGAAATATTTTGTGCCTTTTCTTTGGCAGTATTGAAAGTAGTAAGTAAATATAAAATATTTATGTTAGAGAATAATCTAATTGTAAAATTATTTATGTCTGAATCAAGAAAATTGTAAGCATCACTTGAAGTAAGACAATCGAAAAACAAGCTAGATTGTTATTTAGAGAACAATCACATAAACCATTAAATGTATTTATCTTAATATTTGTTCATGTAGAAATAAATATACCGCAGAAATGAATCTATAAAAATATGTGAATTACTCCAAAGTTATTTCAAGCTTTGAGCTTCCAATGTTCAATAGGTTTCTGCACATAAATGCACCACGTACATATATGTACATGACCGTTTCACACTTAACACATGGAAAGAAATAAAATTTTTGGGAATATTTCTACCGAAAAATATTTTCAAAGAAATGGATAGAGACAATTTATATATACGCTAGTTCCATTTCGGATAAAATAAAGAAGGACATACGTCTAAACTTTAGAATTTACGGAATGGATTATAGCCGATATATGACAAACGACATTCTAAAGTGTATGATACTTATTAGTAAAATTTTATTTGCTAAGGTGGATAAGATCCACCTTGAATTTACACAGGCAAAGATCACATGATTATACCTTATAGCCGTATTTAGCCTTTCCTTGAGGAATGAGAATTCTTTGTTCTCTACATTTCATAAATTTTAAGGTTCCTCGATCGGTCAAGAAAATAAATATCAGTAGTATCGTATGATTTGATGTACACTCGGTATTATAATTCTTTCCTGGGCCCAACGATTACCTTCCGCGCTGTGGCAGCCTACTCATTCTTGAGTAGCTAATCATTATTGTCTGAATCAGATTTTTCCGAGAAAAAGCTATCGACATTCGATTTCCTTTTTCCCACCGAACACACTTAAAAATGTGTAAAATTGTAATTTATAAAATAAATTTAATAAAAAATAAAAGTAATACCTGTCTTTTTACGCAACGTTTAAAAAAAGATTGCTCTTGCCGAGATTAACAAGCGCTACGTATAACATCTTTCACACAAAAATGAACTCTTTTTCGAGAAAATATCGTGTAATAATTCCTCCTTATAAACTATATTTTAAAAGGTGCGGAGCTACGGAACTTCAAGAGAAGAGATTAAAACACGCTCCGCTATGTTTGCGAGATAGTCTACGGAACTTCCTCGCAAACTGCATAGCAAATTTTGAATACAATGCTCCAAAGTAATTAGCTATGCAGAAAAATTTTGTTCTCCTAAAAAAAGGTATAAGGTTTCACCTACAATTATTAGCTAACTAAAAATAATGTTATTTCCGAAAAGTTGACATAACAAACGACGGAAAATGAATCTTTAAACCGTCTTTAAACAAGAAAATGCGAAATTAAATAAAGAAATAGCGAACTAATTTCCTACATCACTTTAGAAACATCATTTTGATATATCAAAGCATAATTAATTTATCATGCCTGCACTGCTATTGGATCGCGAGTGGATATGCGAGTGGATCGCTCGGGCCTTATTTGAGCAGTATTGCTTGACGGCCAAATTATAAAAAAAAGACAAGAACACAAGAGGGGCACAAATCTCGCAGATTTCCGACGAGGAAGAAGTCAAGATCTCTTCGTCGCAGTACCGAAACGTATGTGAGCTAATTACTATGACTAAGAAAGAGAAAAAATATCAACGGTGGGTTACACGACACACACATGCACAGACACACGCACACGTCACACGCACACGTTTGTCTCGATGCTTCAATCATGGATACAAGCTTATTAGTTTCACGATAGTTCGCTTTCAAACACGAGTGTAGAGGCTGAAGACTTTCAACAGCTCTATGACATATGATCTTCACTTTCTACTGGAATACAGGCTTAGAACAGCCAAGCTTAGTAGTGTTAAAGAATATTTTGTAGTCAACTTGAAGTAACTCACTTTGTCTAAATAAAAATTCTTATTTTTATTTTTCATACAATGGGTCTGTTTTCTAAGAAACGTCCTTGACTAATATCGCAAGGATGAGGCTGTGAGCTCTCTTTCTCTCCCTCCGTTATCGATTATCTCGTTTCACTCTCTCTTTTTCAATTCCCCACTACTCGCGGCTTTTCGTATCTCCCTCTCTCGTGTCCATCTCCGTTCGTCCGTCGACTATTGTCCGCAGCAAGTTGAAAACGCCTTCCCTGACTCACTCATCAACGGCACGACCATGCGATACTACTTGATTTCTCGCGCCCGGTTGGCGGCCGCCGTCTTTATCGCCCTCGTCTCTCATGGTGTTCTGGTAAGCGTGAATCTTAAAACTGGTACTTTTCGTGAGATAAATTAATATATCCGTCTTTTCATCAAATATCTCCAATATTCGTAAATTGATTTAAACATCAAACTCTTGATCTCACGAATCTCCCAATATTTTGTATCTACTTTTAAAGAAAATATTTGTTTTTTATTTATAGTGTATGAGTCTTAATAATATTCTTTATAATCTTTTACTGTTTTTCACTTCAGCACTTTTGGCGTTGCACTAATTTAATCTAACTCCGTAATTTTTACTTGACATTCTGAACAATTTAATCAAACAACGTGAATTAAAACAATATCTTGATATAGAAATATAATCAATTTAATTTTAATTTTAATTAATTAATTTTAATTTTAATTTTAATTAATTAATTAAATTATTTAACTTTATTGGGAGATTTAACATACTGATTGAAAAAAGAAATAGACATAATTAGAGTAAAATTCAGAAATGTTCGAACCGTTCTCCCCGCTTTCGAAAATCGCGTATTCACATCTATAGAAGAGAAGTCTATCAATTCTTCTTGATCCGAGTTTTTTACAAGAGACGAGAAGATTTGAAAGACGAGTTTTTTGAAAAAATTTGATATTTATAACGAAGAGTACATGATAATTTTATAAATCTGTTGAAGTCCAACGGGCAGTCGGCCGATGGTGAATCAGATAAAAACGTGGTCAACGTCGATGTTTATTATGAATCGTTATGCAGTGATAGCATGCGATGGATCGTAAATCAGCTTTTGCCGTCGTATCCGGAATTGAAGCGTCATGTTCACATCACGTTGGTACCCTACGGTAAGGCTACGGTAAGTAACTTCATAATTGATTTTATCGCCTCGGCCTGAGGCAACGATAATGAGATGACAGCGAGGCGATTGCATATCGACAAGGATAATCACGTGAAGACATGTGGAAATATACTTTATCTGCTTTCAACATACATCTATTTTTAAACTATTCGATGTCATGATATATCTAATCGTCTTAATCTGTTAATTCACTAAAGAGCTCATATTTATTTTTGTTTACTGGCTTTTGTATCAAATATTTCTTTCACGTCGAGGTATCAGTGAATCGGATCCAAGGATCCGCGTCGAGCCACGCGACCTTGAAAACGCAAAACAACTGCCCTCGTGCTGTGGTCCTCGGTCTCGTCCGCGTCGGCCACGAGGAAAATATTGTATAGTTTTTACGATTTATTAAATGCAAATTGATGGCGTGTATATATGTCTCTCTGCACACAGCATACGCGCGATACCGAAACCGGTCCGTGGCAGTTCTTGTGTCAACACGGGCCCGCCGAGTGCCGTGGGAATAAGGCCCAGGCTTGCGCGATTCACTCCATACGGTCCTCCGAGGCGGCCGAGAATCAGCAGCCGCTGACGGTCAGTCTGGTCGGTTGTGCAATGTCCGCTGGAAACCCGGCGACCGCCGTCCCGCAGGTAGGCTGCTTCGCCTCCGTAATTTTCCCGGCCGCGATTAGCCGCGGTGAACGTGCTTTTACCCGAGTAACGTGTAATTAATCTCCGTAGGACTTGCACCGATGAGTAAGAGTCGACATTTAACTCGTAACGTCGACCTTTTGACATACTTTCCCGTTGAATTCGCGCGATCGCGTGCTGCGACACGCCGAGCAGTATAACAGTGTTTTGACGAAACGTCGACTCGTGGCTGCATTTAATTAAATTTAAAAACCAATGCTGTGTTTGTGAAGTTTGAGATAAGAGATGTTTCATCATTGGATAAAATACTGAGAGATGTGAGAGAAATCAGAATTAAATTATTATCTAACCGTCTAGCGATAAAATATATTTTGCCTCGTGACAAAACCAATCTAGCGGGCAGAATGGGCTAAGCGTTTCTTTATATATGGTTTAATGATAATAATAAACAAATTGTTGCACCATATACTTTTGTGATTTACGTGACGTGATAAGAAAACATAACGAGTCACGTATTGTTATACACCGATAAACATTAAATGCCGCATTACGCGTGTTATCGCGAGAATTAGTGATAACACGAGAATTATCATCTACAGAAGTACAGAAATCAGTTTAAGAAATGGAATTCACTTTCTCTCCACGTTTCACGTTTAATCGTTTGATTGCGCATAAAAGAAACAGCGTGAAAAATAATTTGAGCACATTCAAAACATTGGAATGTGTTTTTCAGGTATCCTTCGCGTTAAACACTTACATGTACTTGAACACTTTGAGAGATTATCTAACCTTGGGATTATTGTATGAAAATATATACGGTGCAAAAATTTCTCGCTGATAAATACGGTCATCTGTCGGGTTAAAATAATAAAAAACTTTAACATAAATCATAGTAATGCAACGACTGAATTTTAGTGCGCTCGAGATGTTGGCCTGAGCGAAGAAACGCGAAAATTGATCGACGACTGCATCGCGAGTCCGCTGGCGGACGATTTGCTTGCGGCGAACGGCAACAAAACGGAGGCCCTCGAGCCTCCCTTGAAATTCGTACCGACAATAGTAATTAACAAGGTAAGCGTAGAACAGAATCTCGTTAATTCGTGCGCGACACACATGTCCAAGTCGGTTTAGCCAATGTTATTATAATTGCCTTTGCAGGTGTACTCGAAGGAAAATCAGGACGAAGCGATGAGAAGCTTCTCAGGACTGATCTGTCGGCATTTAACGGCAGAGGGGAAGCCGAGTGTCTGCAGCAGCGAGAATTAAAAGGAAGATCGAAGAAAAGGAATAAACCGAGTCGCGCGTTGAAGGTGCGGGGATGAATAATCGCTCGGTCGAAATAAATGATATATATTTTGTTCGTCTATAATATACATAATATACATGCATACGATTCGAACTATAATATACATAAGATAAATTGGAATAATACATTTTAAAGTGTAGCAATATTTATTTTGGATTGTCACCGAGAGAAATTAGAAAGTTAGCATATCAATATGCTATAGCTATTAAAGCAAACATCCCTGAAAGTTGGACTAAAAATCAAAAAGCCGGAGAAGATTGGTTCAGTTTTATGAAACGTCACAGCATATTAAGTTTAAGAACACCTGAAGCAACAAGTTTAACTAGAGCTACCAGCTTTAATCGCAATAATGTTGAATTGTTTTTTAATAATTTGACAAATGTTATGACACGTTTTGAAGTGCAATCGCATGATATATGGAACATGGATGAAACTGGAGTATTTACGGTACAAAAACCAAATAAAGTAGTAGCAAGACGTGGTAGAAAACTTCTGCTAAGAGAGGACAGCTTGTCACATTAGCTTGCACCGACTACTGGAACTTACATCCCACCATTTTTTGTATTTCCCCGAGTTCATTTCAAAGATCATTTTATTCGCGACGGTCCTGTGGGTAGTTCTGAGGGAGCAAATCCATCTGGGTGAAGAGATGAATAAAGATCTATTTCGTTTATACTTGATTCATTTCGTAAAGCATGTAAGATGCAATCAAAGTAATCGTGTTCTACTTTTACTAGATAATCACGAGTCTCACTTATCAATAAGTGATGCTATTGATTTTGCAAAGAAAAACGGTATTATAATGCTATCATTTCCACCACACTACGAACACACACACCCCGAAGAGTTCTAAAGTTCCTTGTTAATTTTAAAAGTAGTTCCGGCGAATAAAGCTAGAAAAACCGTTGATGAATCTTGAGGGTCCTAACTTCATAAAATGAAATCACTAAATCAGCGATAACAATAAAAGTATTAAAAATATTTAATTTTACCATTAGGATTTTTTTTAGAACTCTTGAGGTGCTACCCAGAACTCTCAACAAAACTCCCAGAGCTTTAAAAAACTTTTTTATTTTACTCAAAAACGGAATACATCGAGAACTTTTTATATATCGGTCGTAGCGCTTCAAACATCAATAGTTTTTGGTAGAACTCGTGTTATCGCTGATTTAGTGATTTCATTTTGTGAAGTTAGCACCCTCAAGATTCAACGGTTTTTTTAGCTTTATTCGACGAAACTATTTCTAAAATTAACAAGGAACTCGAGAACTCTTCGGGGTGCATTCAGAACTTGAAGAAAAAAATGATTTTTTGAAAGATGGGGTGCTAACTTCACAGAGGTAATAAAAAAAATTTTTTTTGACTCACCAACTCTCGATGCGCAACGAACGGAGTTATGCAGCATTTAGCTACGATGATACTGTAACATACAAACAAGATTCAAATTTAAAAAATGCTCAAAATAATTAACATTTCAAAAGATAATTTTTACGCGTCTCTAATTCGTCTTTTAATGA
>NW_020211271.1:400571-424282 GCF_003070985.1 Temnothorax curvispinosus | reverse complement strand
GGTTATACAGGCCACATTCCAGGAGCGAGACTTGAAGTTGATCATTCCAAGGGGTACGGTGAATCCGCCCGGATAGGATTTCGAAGTGTCCAAAAGGAACGTAATGAGAGGCACGCCAAGGAGAATATGGGCTATTAAACGGCTATTGAACTTTCGTCCTATTTCATAAAAATGTATACAGATATAATGGTATATAATTTTTACATTATTATTATTAATGAAATAATTACAAAGATACGTAGAAAATAAATATTAGTATCGCATGATTTGATGTATACTCGGTATTATAATTCTTTCCTGGGTCCAACGATTACCTTCCGCGCTGTGGCAGCCTACTCATTCTTTCCATTTCCAATTGCACGGTTTTCTTCCAGCATTCTATATCTAGCGTCGTTTGTCCATAAGATAAAGACATTAATCTAGCGAAAACCATTAATGCGTGTAGGTTGTCTGCATCTATATTCTTGTTTGCACTGCGCATCTTCACAAAATCGTCTTGGATAGTCTGAACATATAACAAAATAATATAAGATAATTAAATATATATTAAAAAAAACAAAGCCATTAAAGTAAATTGAATGAACATAGATATTAACGTCGAAAGAATCAAGCAAGTATGACATACTTTTGTGATTTCTTCATTAAAAACGAATTCTGCGTCCTTCAAGGCTTCTATGTACTGACGCATATTCGCCAATCGATTCTCATCTTTCAAATACTGATGTGCAGCTTCAACTACCTGACTATATAAATTTTCCGAATCCGCATCGACATTTAAAATAATTTGAATGGGACACTATAAATGAACATTTCATTAGTTAATTTTCATAGAAAAAGAGTAATATACTTTATATGCTATAAATAAATACTTACAGGAACGAACGACTTCACATCGGAAAAGATTAGAATTGGGATGTCTGTTTCGTATTCCATTGTGTAATACTTAAAGTCGTACGTCAGTTTTTGAAACGTAAGTAGATCAGAAAGGGCTTTATAATTTTCCTTGCCAGTCCCAGTAAGTGTACCGGTGGTTAAGCCTGTCTCGTCTATTACAAGGTGCGTATTATTGCTTAATTGAAGAATACCACTCGTCAATCTATTGCATTCATAATCCTTCCTGAAAACAATGCGAATATATTCGTCATACGTGATATACGTGCATACTGACAATGTGCATTCAACGAGACAAACTTACTTCGGAATTAAAGCCAGTTCGTTCAAATTTTCCAAAGTCATCTCCAAAAAGTGACTTTTCTTTACAAATAATTTTAGAAAATTATAAAACTCTTTCGGGAAAATCTTGAGTTTACTCGCTGGAAAATTCGTTATGTTCAACGGAAATGTACCGAGACAAAAGTAATCTCTCCTCATATATCTAAAAACATTACAAAAGATAAAATATTACAGAAATAACACGCTCAGATGTATATTTCTGTAAAAGTATTAAGAAAAAATTACATTGTAGAAAGCAGGTGACATATCAAGTAATCCGCAGCTAAGCTATCTCCAAATAGTAATTGACTTAATATTATGTGCAAATCACTCCTGATGAGCTGTGCTTTAGACATTATTTCCGGAGCATTTAAAATTTTAGGTTTTGTGAGCTCAATTATTTTTACTGCGTGTAACCGAGGTACTAGGGAAGCCGGTGGATTATGAGTATGTATTTCGGCTTCGTTCATCTCATCATCTGAGCCATGAATAGTACTTAATATTGGATCCAACGATATAAATCCTATTACATCGATAACCTGGTTCAGTTTTAAGATAGTCTCGTCATAAACCTGAAAAGTATTAAGAAAATATCAATTGAGAAAAATATACATCATATATATTTTTTATTTAATGTATATATATCTATTTTTTTATTTAATATAATTTACCTTTACTATGCAAGCTCTTCCCCCATCAATTGGAATTGGAAAATTCAATATGTGATCTTCTGATAACATATTTTGAACTTTTGTATTGCTCATGTCTACATCATTACTATCTGAGACTTTCTCTTTTTTTGTAACAGGTTCCGAGCAATCCATTTCCTCTGAGTCATTATCATCCAAACTCCTTTTACTGATACTATTGTTGTGTGTCGTTGCATCAGAAGTCCGTGTATTCGTACTCTTTTCCTTTGCCCAGTCATTTAACCCAGGTATAGAAATCACAACGTAAGTTTGTCTCTCTGAGTTTTTATTCTTGTTGGAATACAACGATATTTCTTCGTGCGGCTGTACTCAAAATAAAAGTTAATAAACACTACTATAGACGAACATTCGATAGATATTATGTTTCTGTGATAATGTGTATATCTGAGAGCGAGCGTGGCGTAGCAGACAGCGCACTGGTCTGCTAAACCAAAGGTTCGAATCCAGTCCTGGTGGAACCAGGTCCGACTCGGACTGTTGCGCCATTGAAATGAAATGATGATAATGGTTGCGTTCGGGAAGCGCGCTATTAGCGCTATTACATCATTTTATCTTTATCGCTCATCATCAGGTGTAAAACAAGGATAGAATAAGCAAATAGCACTAATAGCGTCTTCCCGAACGCACCAAATGTGTATGCAGTATTTATACATGAGAAAAACTGTTCTCATAGCATCCCACACCTGATCTGCATGTTACTTTAATCTAGACTCTGCTTCTTATCCGCTGCTCATGTGGTAGCAGGGACAACACATTTCTGACAAGCACTGAGAAACCCATTTTAGTTGAATCAACTAAATCTTTTGGTTGACCAAAAATTTGGTTAACATAACAAAAAATTTTCCAACCAAAAGATTTAGTTGATTCAACTAAAATGGATTTCTCAGTGGTTTCACAGAGTCACACAAAATGGCTTCTAACGTATACAAGAAAAATTAAAAACAGATAGATAATTTACCAGACATCGAGCCGCATCCATATACATCCCGGATCTAATGTTACTCTCCCCTGTGTCTGTGTTCTTCACCTCGTACTGCTTAAAATAATACTCAGGATTATACATATCCTGAATCATCCCTCGGAATCTGACCAACTCTTTATCTTTGATGTCGTGTAATCGAGCATTGTTCAACAACGGTATTTCCATCAGTGCATCTGAACCTTCCAGAATTTGCTGACAGTCCGACTGATTTGCGACATAGTACTCCGGCGTCCAATTCTTTATCTCGATCGCTGGAATGAGATAATCAACATAAAATATAGCAGAGAACAAAGGAATTTCCTTAACCTTGTGTAACATAGAGTTTACAAGATTTATTGCACATTCTAGTTTACAAGATCTATTGCACCTTGTACACCTTTCGTTTCCCTTAATCTTCCAAAAAAGAAAATCTAAATATATATCTATTTTATTTATTAAAGTATTGAAAGTGCGACGAGATAGTACACGATACACGACCAAAACAAATCGACTGCAAAGCACACAATCTCGTGCATGTGCGAAACGCAGATATACCTACATGTCATTTTGAGGAAACTCGTGTTATCCCAACGTAATCACTAATCCTAATAAAGAAAAGCTGGTAGGCCTCCGTGCAAGATGACTTTCTCGATTGAGATCAGCAAAATTTGGCGGCAAAGTGTCAGCTGTCAGCGCAAAGCAAAAAGTCGACTCCTCTCGCGATTCTCTCACTCGCGATCGTAGCTCCAGGTGGCGCTAAAGATGCGTACTTCTTGTTTTTTTTTAAAGAGAACAGGTGTATTAGGTGTATATCTGTATCCTGATTCCTGATATGGCGGATGCTCCGTTATTATGCGATCGCGCGTACGACGTGAGATAGGAGGACCGAGACGATGGCGTACGACTTGAAGAAAGAGGAGGACGTGAAGGAGTACCTGAAGAACCTTCACATAGAGTATCAGTTCGGTTGCTACAGCGAGAAAAAACCGGAGGGTGAGTCAAGTTTAGAATCTAACCTCAACCGGTTAAAAGATAACGTTTTTGCTTCGGAACAGTGTGCCACTTGCTGGGCGACTATTATGAGGCGGTGAACGCGGACATGGCGAAGGCTGCGTCGTTGTACAAGACGACCTGCGATCAGTACAACTACGCCAGGAGCTGTGCGAAATTCGGCGATTTCAAAGCGATCGGTGAGTTCAACGAGAGAAGCACGAGAGCCACGAAATGCCACGACTCACGAGGTGCTCTAGCAGACGCTCGCAATGTTAGTTACGGCATCTGCGGTAGATGTCGAGAATGTCCATCGTGGCGTCGTGGCGCAGACTTCGAAATGGATGCAGTTACGCAATAAGGAATCAAACGCGCGTTCCTCTAATACTTCACATGTAGACAGATTTTCTAAGAACACATATAATACATAAAATTGTATTTGAGGAGGATAGTTTGTTATATTTGAAATAATGCTGGCACAGCATTTTATTTTTAATTTGCGAAATTTACTTTAGCAGAAAAGTAAGATTTTAGAGTTGGTTCTGCATTGCAGAACTATTTTAATTATTCAAATCGCAGTATTCCAATCTTATATTGAAGATCATCTTAAATTTAATTTTAAATATATTAAAATCCCATAAAAAAACCGATGAAATAACTGTATGGCTATTAAAATCATTTAATCTGAAGTAATATTAAGATTCCATTTAGCCATTGAAGCGATATAGCTCAAGAGTCCCCAATCTGATCTCTGTAAAGTTTTATCTGACTCGCCAAAAAATTTCAGTATTAAATTATATATTTTTGTATTTTGATTCTGCAACTTGGTCGGACTTTTATAATATGAAAGAATTGTAAATAATAAATAATGTAAACATATTTTATTTTTATATAATTATTAAAAATAAAACTTACCCCTGGTCATTATAAAGATTTTAATGTGGCCCTTTTGACAAAAAAGATTGAGAATCTCTACTGTAGCTTCTTGAGATCTTAAATATAAGATCGGGCTAGAATATCTAAGTCTAATTATTCTATTATATATTCTTCATAACGTTCTTTTTATTCACGCAGGTAAAGGTTGCAAGAAGGATTTACCGACGGCGTACAAGTACATGTCGAAAAGCTGCGAGCTCAATGACGAGTCCGGATGTCTGCATGCCGGTGTCCTGGGAACGTCCAAGAACGACGTCGGAGAGAAGGATAGGGCCACTCAGGTCCAAGCGGGCGTCAGGTACCTGAAGAAGGCCTGCGACGTGTACAACTCAGACAAGGCCTGTTTCTACCTATCGGGTATCTATCTGGGCGGCATAGAGGACGTTATCGAAAAGAACTACAAAGAAGCATATAAGTTGTCGTTGAAGAGCTGCGAGCACGGCAATCCATATGCCTGCGCAAACCTGTCGCAGATGCACGCGCGCGGAGAAGGCGCGCAGAAGAATCCCGAGCTCGCCGCAACTTTTAAGAAACGCGCTATAGATTTACACGAAGAACTGAAACGAGTGCAGCCAGAATTAAAGTTTCATCAGGGCGTAAATCCATAACGCTTGTTTACACGATATGCATTAAATTGCTTAAGAGATTAGTTTTTCTTCTTCATATAATTCTGTGAAACAAAAGAATAGCTCGACTATGCATACGAGGAAGATAATATACATAAGTATCTATGTACAAAAATATATGCGATTTGTCAATTACAACGGACTAATGAGTATAAAAGAAGTCGTAAAAAGAGAGAAACGAAACAGTGAGATCGCGAGGGCAGGATGAACGCGTCAGTAAATGATCGGTGAATCACTCATGCTTCTTCTTTCCATCAGAAAAAATACGTAAATTATATAAAGAGCAAACGTAATTCTTTTTAATAGAAATTGAAGAATCGGCAGGATTGGTGATTAATTGCACAGCGAATCTTAATCGAATCAAGATGCACGTTAAATTACATTGAACGTTTATTCTTTCGTTCATTCACCGACGCATCGCATCCTGTCTTTCGCTTCGTCAGGGAAGGGACTCTCCCGCCGAGGAGGCTCATCCGTCGATGAAGATAGCGTCGTTCAGGGCGCTCAGCTCGTGGAACTGTCGCTCGATGTCGAGCTCGTGGAAATCCGGCACGTCGTCCTCCGCGGGCACGCAGAATCCTGCAAAGAATAACGATGGTCACGGTGCTTCGTTCTCATTCTCGCTTTCTCTCACTCTCCCTCTCTCTTTCACGCGCTTCATCTCGCGCGCACGTTTTTATATACTTTCACGAAATTACATTTACGCGAGGGCTCCTTTGGAAATAGCACGGGTGCGTGGCACGTGGCAATCTGTTTTGTCATCTGTTTTGTCACGCGTACGCGACTTCACCCGTTCGCGCGTCCTTCGTACGCGGCGTACGCCGTACGGCCCTCCTTTCCCTCCCAAAAAAGTAAGGAATATTATTTTAAGACTCGGTATGGGGTAAAGGCATAAAGGAGCGGGCGGCGAACCTCCTCTGAGATCAGCTATAGACGGCCAGGCGCGAACACTGTCATCGGCGCGATACGCGAGCCGCGACAGAAAAAGCCAGCACGCGCCCGCGAGATGCACGCACGCACGCACGCATGTACAACCGATGGTTTATGATCTTTGCGGAATTGCACCCTACCTCTAGAAATATAATAGAACTCAAGAAAGAGAATCAAGGAAACAATAGCATCTCGCATCACGTCAAATATATTTGTGAAAGATGCTACCTATATTTCTTCGAGAAATAGATATGATCCTCTTTTTCTAAGAAATTATATAATAGAAGATCAGAAAACACAGCTAAGAGAAGATTTCTCGGGATACATTCTTTCTTCAATTATCAAGACTAGATATTGATTTAAATAATTCCATTGGTCTATTTCGCAAATGCTATTTATGCAAAGAGAAACTGTCATACATCTCGTAAACTGAAAAACAAAGTCTTACTCGATTACCAATAAAAGTTAAAGGTCACACCGTATCTTGCGCGCATATGTTAGAAACACTATAATGTAAGTAGTAATAAGTAGTAAGTTCTAGTGGTTCTTATCGCATCTCGGTCAGATTTTCCTACATTGAAAATGTCGACTGAAAAAATATAGATCATGCTGAATATGAAAGCCACACGTCGTCACGACGATAAGCGAGACCTTCAATCGATCCGAGAAGATGCTCGAAATGTAATTTGCAATTAATACCATGAGATCTTTTTGAAATATTCTGCACAACTATTAATAGGAAATAGAATATTATACATACAAAATAAAATAATTAAAATTATTCTAATAAGTATTCACTTATTAAAATCGTTTTCCTTCAAATTCTGACGAGCTTCGTGACTTCATGGTACCAAAGACTTGAAATATATAACACTCTCTAACAGTTGGATTGATTGAATATATCCATTACCTGTATTCTCGTCCTGTGCGTTGGTGAGGTCGTTGATCAGAAGATGACGAACCGATTCGATCGGCACGTATTCCTGCTGATTGCCGTCAAAATTCAGGGAGATTCTATTCAGCTGGCACGTATTGTTCGGCGATGTGTTCTCTTCTTTGACATAAGTTTTAGACAATTTATACGAATGATTCGTTTCCACGTCAAAAATGCACGCGTCATGGCTTCCTCGCTGAGGAATTGTCGAGTTTAACTTGTGTCCTATTGCTGTCACATTATTCGTTGAAATCTTATCCGACGATAACAGACTGGACAACGTACTTGAATTTTCCGTATGATTTTTCAGGTGCTTTCTAAGACTCGATGGATCGGTGTAACGTTTGCCGCAGCCGATTACCTGGCAAGCGTATGGTTTCTAGAAAAAAAAAAATTTACCATCAAAATTATTTTTTTATCGAAGATTATAAATCAAAGATACAAAGCTTATACCATAAAGCTTTATACTATAAATAATAATACTATAAAGCTTATATTAATTTTTGCAGGATATTAATAAGCCGTAATACGTCCCATAACAATTTATATCGGTACAGCATATCGAATAAGATCATATTAAACCAAAAAGATTAGCTGCTAATAAGAAATATAAAAAAGAAACTTAAATTGTCAATTACGTATTTATTAAATGTGTGAGAAATAAGAAAGACACCCTACTCTGTCATAGTGTGTTCTCTGATGTTTTGCTCGATCGCTGCTGTTGCTAAACGCCTTTGAACATCCATTGTGTTGACACGCATAAGGCCTTTCGCCCGTGTGCGATCTCTGATGTATCTTCAAGTTTTCTAATCGACTGAATGCCTTCTTACAGCCGGCAAACTGAAATAAACATCAACAGTAAGAAATTAATTTTGCTAGCGGACAATTTTGTAGAAAACAAAGCTTGATGAATATATAGAAAACAACGATATCGATATGACTTGTGCAATTATAGAACAAACAGAATCAGTCCGTAAAATTTTCAATTAAATTGCTTATGAGAATCTATTTGCTTAATGCAAAAACGCGATGTATTTGGGACTGACAAGAAAATTATAATAAAAATGATAAAACCAAAAACACAAATGATCAAAGAATCTCCACCATTAAAGGAATTTTCTTTTTTTAGTATATTTACATACGACTTGATGAAACGACCAATGAGATAATGAAAAGGGTTACTGAAGGACCGTAAGGCGCGTTATTGGAGTCACGCTGGAGTTGGAAATCGCCGAGAAGGGACGAACGAGAACACTAACCGGACATTTGTTCGGCTTTTCTTGGGTGTGCACTCGCATGTGGATCAGCAACTTGTATCTCGCGTTGAACGGCCGGGCGCGCGGACATCCTTGCCACAGGCAGGCGAACTCGTCCTCGCGGCCCGTCGTCGTCGCCGGCGTCGCGACGGAGAAGCTCTCTCCCGTCTCCTTGTCGTCTCGCTCCTTGTCCCGGTCCCGCTGAATCCGCCTGCCGTGGCCGTGCGCGCTCGCCGAGGACGACTCCACGTGCCGCCTCTCGATGTGCCGCACCAGGCCCTCCTGCTCCGCGAACGCACAGCCGCAGTCGATCCAGCGGCACTGATAAGCCGACGCGAGGCTATCGTCCACCGGTCTCGCGCAATCTGCAACGTGACGTACGCACGCGAAACGTAAACACGCGCAACTGGAACAGAAATTGCGTGCGTGCGCGGAGATTGCCACACATATCCCGCATATCCGGATATCGCGTGGCATATCTAACGACGCTGAAAATGTTGGAAGCTCATTATACTTTCTTTCGGATGCCGGAAATACTCGGAGCGACCTGGACTCTTCGGTCCAATATTCTAAAAATGCTGAGAATTCTCGTTTTGATTTAGCCGGAGCAGGCTCTTTTCGTCAATCTGATAGAACTCGCGGGTAAATTCTGGCGAAATGAGAGCGTGAAAGATTCAGTTTCTCTAAAATAAACGAGGACAATGGCGCTTACCGTAAGACTTGTCGTTCTTCTCGGTTTCAGCGACCTTCGACCCGGCGACACGTCGATCATTCCCGAGCAGCAGACCCTCGTTCCGCGGTAGTATCACCTGATTACCGAAACTGTCCATCGCGCCGACAAGCTCACCAGCGAGATTGATCGTCGATGGCTGCTGCTGGGAGGAGACGAGATGCCCGACCGCGTAGTACGGCGGATTGAAGCTCTGGGACGGTTCCTGCTGATCGTCGCTCGCGAAACAGTTCGCGGACGACGAGTCCACGGTGCTCAGCAACGACGTCGGGTCGCCCCTAATCAGACTGAGGTCGAATTCGTCGGCGACTGGAGGGTTGTAGCTCTGAGCCGCCACGTCGTTCTGAATGCTCATCAGCAACGACACCACGTCCTCCTGGCAGTCCGGATAATCCTGATAATCACCCTGCGACTCCGCTCCAAATTCCGGATAGATCGTGTTGCAGAATGTGCGCGAGAAGGGGAAAGCCGAGCCCATTGAGGGTAACTTCCGGTCCGATTTGTCCTCGTCATGATCCGTCGTCGTCGTCGTCGTCGTCGTCGCTGTCGCCGCGTTGCTCCAGATCGGCGTTGTTGCTTCGCTGGAAGTGCTACCACCCGGTGATCCACCACCGTTGGAGGGATACTGAAAGACCACGGGCACCTGGTCCCAGTCGAGATAATCTCGCGGGTCCGCGTCGGTTTCCAGCGGCGAGAAGAAGACGTTGTCCGCTTGCGAGGTCGTCCAGCACTGGGCGACGTCGACGTCCATGCCGGCCATCGTCATGGACATCAGATCGGGCAGGGAACCGTCGTCGACGAAGTCGTCTTGCTCCAGAACGGACACGGGCCGTCGCACGTCCTCCTCGCTCCTCTCGCCGTGGTAATCCTCGAGGTGCATCTCCTCTTCCTCCTCCGCCTCCTCTTCTTCCGTCGTCGTCGTCGTCCTCCTCGTCGATCCGAGCTCGTAGCCGCCGGCAGCCTGCCGTCAATCATACCGATATGTGCGTTAGTTGCAGCACGCCGATCGGAAGGTTGCGAAACCCACGGATTTTGTAACGCCGCGCGACGCTCGCGAGAATTGAGAAAGCGAGCCGCGAGACGCGCTTTGCAGCGCCTTATCCGACACCGTGCACTTTGTGCCCGATCGCGTTATTATCACGTGGCTCTCCCTCGTCATCGCGTAAGACGCGAGATAACGCGGCAGAGCCTGCGGAAATATCAGCGGATAACAATGATGGAACGAATTCGCGACGATCGCCACCGACGATCGCGTCGTTGGAATTTGTCGAACGGTTCTGCGCGTGTCGATGTTCCCCCGTTATTCGGTTCACCCTCATCAGGGTTACCCTAAAAATATCATGGACCTCGCCAAAGATTCATCCGACATCCGACTTACTTCCGCGAAGCGAATAGTCACGCGATTCTTTCCATGCGTCACGATCTAATTTGATAATCAATCATGCGCGCATTTATATAATTCTCGATAGACCCATGTGACTTAATGGTGAAAAATAGATTGAAACGGAAAACGTACGTTCGGTTGATCAATGCGTCAGATAATAATTAATGTCATGCGCATTATATGGGATACCAAAAAATAAAAAAGTAAAACGAGATCGGTACCAGATCTGGCTTTGGCTAAATCCGTAAATGGGACTTTCAGTACTTACGTACAGCTTTTGTACGTTATATCGCGGCTCTAAAATCGCGATTGCGATCGTCTCTATAGTTGCGAGGAGCACCTCTCGCGATCACGACTGACAGAAGTGACGTGCTCGATTCGCTTTCGGACAGCCGCACAAGTTGAAATGACGTCTCACCTGCTTGTCTCGATCGCGATCTCTAGAAAATTAACTCTCTCGAAGAGGACCACCCTTCAATCCAGTGTAATCACCAGAAGGAAATGAGGCGCGATCATGTAGGAGCACAATAACGAAATCTCTGACTTTTTTTTTTCAGAAATCCAGACTGCGTGTCGCAGTCACCGCCGGATTTTTCGATTTAGCGGATAGCACGTCCCTTTAAACTTGAACTATCTTCGCGAGTACAGGGAGACGTCCAATTGCGCCTCACTTTCTCCGGGAGGCGGAGATAGCGCGAAATTCGAGAATAACGTCAGAGAAACGGCTTACTTCGATATCAACGTATCAACATGTACACGATGATCGGCGGGCCGCTTATCGCGCCGGCCTTTTCCGCTCGAGAGCCTTCTCTCCCACCCTCTCTATCTGTCTTCCTTGCGTGGCACGCGCGCGATAACGATCGCGAGAAATGAGGACCGTATACAGCGAACGAACGAGGACAGCACCGGTTTCTTCTCGCGGAACTGATAAAGCGGGAAATCGGGGGGTCCGGCGCTTTCGCACCACCCGTTAACGCGTCTCGTCGAAGACTATCAGCTGCGAGACAATCCTCTCTCCTCCGTCGGAGGAATCTCTCAGAAAGTTGAGAGAGGAGATCAAGGGATCTCCCACCCTCCACCACCTCCTCCTCCTCTAATGAAGAGCGTGGCCCTTCGAGATCGAATGCTCCTCTTCTTGGAAAACGGAGGGCGAGAAGGGAACATCGCGCCGCCCACTCGCGTGGCTGCATCGCGGCAGCCGAGAGCCCCCTCCTGATGCGCTTCTTCTTCGCGGTACACGGCCGCAACCCGCCGCTGCACTTGTCGCTGGGGTACGCGCGGTTTTCCCTTCGCGGGGACCCCCGGGGGTCGCGGGTTGCGACCGAACATCTGCCGAGGCGCGTAAATACGCGCGTTCGGCGACCTCACGTCGTCGGCGGTCCTTCCACGCACGAACCATTCATGATTTCGCCCCCATGATGCCTAGGGCCCGTTTTAAAGGATTCTATAATTCGCGCCAGAGTTTAGGATTTCGCTCACGGTTTTATGTGTCGCGTAATACATTGGAAGAATTAGAATGCGCACATACATAAAAGATACATTGAGAAACGCATACATATCGCTTATTTGCTGCAATAACAACATAGCTTGAAAAACAAAGTTTTCCAGAAAATAAATTTAAATGGCAATTCATTGTTGTAGATGAGCGATATGTTAAAATACATGGTAGAAACGGAATTCTATTCTGAGAGACCCAATGGAAGAGACAGGTTGCAAAACATCTTCCTAGTATATCATGTGTATATGATGTGTTCATGATATACTAGGTTAACAAAAAGACTGGCGGCTACGTAAAGTAAAATTATTTTTCACAATTTTTCTGATAACTATTATCATTTTTTAGCAACCTGTAATTCGAGTCGGAATTCGGGGTAGAATTGTCAGGTCTTTGACATAGGACCGCAAAGAATTAATTTTCGATCGTGGGTTGCTAGCGTCGAGTTGATACACGTGATTCATCGCGTCGAAAATTGTTTGAAAAAGTATCCAAGACGGCGCGTAAGCGAGGGAGAAACGAAGGAGGACGCAACGAGCGAAAGGGAAAAGAAGGGAAAGAATGAAAGAGGGGGAGCGCGCTCGAGACGATCTTTCGTCGCTCGAGCCCCTAAGAATCGGGTGCGGGG
This sequence comes from Temnothorax curvispinosus, assembly GCF_003070985.1. Lineage (NCBI taxonomy): Eukaryota > Metazoa > Arthropoda > Insecta > Hymenoptera > Formicidae > Temnothorax > Temnothorax curvispinosus. Next base: position 411,490 of record NW_020211271.1, on the reverse strand, counting down.
GCAAAAAATGTAAGACCAGCTGCCACACACGCGTCACTTATTAACAACATGCTTCCATAGGCGTGCCACATGAGGACAAGTCGTTCACTCCTCGCTCGTCTATCTTACCAGACCACCCTCGCTCGTTCTTCTCACCTCGTCGCGATCGTCTCGATTCTTCGCGATTCGCGCGAAGAGAATGATCGCGAAGACCGAAAACTCGGTCGGCCGCGCCGTTTCTTTCTCTCGTTCGAATCACGATTCACGATTCACCTGTCAGCCAACCCTATCCTTAAGAAAACATCCCCGAACCCGAAGTGACAATCGTTGCTTCAACGACACACAGGGCGGTGACCTCGCAGCCGTTAGCAGGTCGATGACATTTAAACTGAGTACGAAATCCTAAAGGAGAAATCCGGTTTTGGTGTACATACAACCAAAATGGAATATTTTCGTTTCAAATTTTTCGTTAAATCTCACGCTCCTCTTCAGTGTGTTACAATATGTCATTTTGTGTTTTTCTTTTTTTTCCTATATGTATAATATGTGGACGGGATTCGGAGCTCCGTTTTCATCTCGGTGTTTCTCCCTTCCGCGGAAAATTATGAGCGCGCGTATGCGAGTATGCGCATGTACGCGTCCTGGTGCATCTCTCTGGGCAAGTTAGTACGTCATATTACGGGTAGATAAGTGATAGAGTGGCACATGTGGTCTGCCAGCCCTCTGTGCTTACATTACATGCACACTATAACCGCTCGCGGTCCTAACTTTTTTGCTCGGGCACCTGTCAGCTTCGCTCGTACCATAGTCGCCGCATGTGCGTACGCGACCCCGAGAAAAAGAGAGAGAGAGAGAGACCGCCCTCAAAATAAATATACCGTAAAAAGGACACCGATCATGTTCTCATCCCTCCATACGGATGCAATAACAGCGAAACGAGTGGAAAAAGAAGAGAAAAATCATCCTGAGCGCGTTTAATCGCGCCCCGCATAAAAACAACCGTCCACCCGCGTCCCCGCACGCGTAATCTCCAAAAAGCGATCATATCAAGACCGATAAGAATGAATAAACATCAGAAAATATGCGTTAAGCTTACGTTTTAGCCGATATTGACGATCCGCGATACGTTAACGGCGCGCTTATTTTTCACTCAGATTGGATTCTCAAAGCTTGATGATTTAACAACGGGTACTGTGCGTGAAATTAACTCTCTTCATTTTTCTTTATAAAAAAGGAAAAAGGCAAAATGAAGAAAAAATTGTTCGGATTAAATCAATTCGATTTAGGTACTCGAGACACGCTCGGTCATTCACATTCACATACGCGGAGTATTGAAAATAGCGTGGGTCACGTACATACATACATACACAACGTGCCGACAAACCGTTTAGCATTCGGTCAAGCGACGTAAAAATAGAAAGACGCGCGCTCTGCATGTGACTTCGTATAATTAGGCACTGAAGAGAACGCGTTGTGTTCTATGCTCCTCCATACGCTACAAGCGCAGTCCATTAGAGAGTCTAACGACGGGCCACTCATTTTTTTCTCTTCTTTCTCTCGAAGACGGTAAAACGGGTATAAAGTTCCCTCAAACGAGAATTGCGTAAGCTCTATATACGCATACATACATATGTCTAGAGAAGTTTTATATTGCCTGCGACGCAAATGCAGTTAATTAATGAGGTATTATCTTGCAAATGAGTTTATTAGTTCATTATTTCATTATTATATTATCATTTACGAATAAAAATAGAAAAATGTCTTATTATTATCTTATTGTCTTATTGCTACTGTATTATATTATAATAACTTAATATTGCCTGTAACCGCGGACGTCAAAGCTGTACGATCCATTCGGTCTCACAAATTGAGGTAATAGCGTGGAATATGTGCTAGTATCAACTCTAGATTCATTTTCCACAATCGGAAAATGCTGCACGCGTCCACTGCTCCAAGCTATTGTTAAACAAATCCACGACGTACGTTTTTGATAGAAGTTAATGCAGTTCGGCACTTCTCCGGGAAATCCTTTGATAAGACAGCTCGGCTGCACTTCCACTATCCGCGATAAACGACTCAAGTTCGTTTTCACTAGAGCAATAACTGGACTGTCCTGTTATCGAGAAGAAAAAACAAATTAGCACCAGAGATCCTATGATTCATTTCTCTTTCTTCAAAGTTAGTACGTACATCTATTCCATTTTATAAACGAAAAGTGGATAAAAGAGTGCAGCTAAATTCATATATTTTTTTACAAACCTGGAAAAGAATGGCAAGATATTTTCCTGTTGGATCCCATTCCATAGAAACTATTTTCCCGCCCACCGTGATATAATCATCATTATCATCCGATGAAAAATTTACTTTCGTTAAATCGATTAGACGCATAGCTATCTTTACATCGTTATTGGTAGCCTTTTTAACGTCAAATATAGTATCTTGCAACGGCAACGAGAATATCGTAGCAGGATCTCCGGTTGTGGCGAAGAGCAGCGTTAAGTTGGGACCAAAGCATGCAGTTGCTACACGACCTTGGGGTACAGTCCACTTTTCTGTATGCCATGGCGTTGGAACGCCAGTATTCCAAACTCTAAAATTAAATATCCTGTTTTAACTACACATTTAATTGAGTTTTCTGTTACCTATTTATGTAAAGATATTACCTAAAAATATTTCTGCATGAAGCAGAAAATAATCGCAAGCCACAAGGCGACCAACATGTAAAGCATATGCCACCTCCACCGACGCGTTTCAGAGGAACCCCTTCTTCTTTAGAAACATTCCAAATCATTATATTTGAATCCGTCGGTGAGCAAGATGCCAACAAATCACCCTGGAAAAAAACTTTACATTATAACACTATCTGTGAGTGTAATTCCTATTATATTTAATGCATATTGACAGAAATAAAATGATATATTACTTGTGGATGCCATACGACGTTTGTAACGGGTACATGATTTCTTTGCTTCAAAAGTATCGCGTGGCTGAGTAAATTACTAGCTGCTCCCAACTCTATTGTCCAAATTAATACTCCGGAATAGCAAGCAACCGCTAATTCGCGACCGGCGTGCGGTCTCCAACTCAAACAGCAAACTGACTTTTGCGCACTGTGCCTCAATACCGGTACCCCCAGTAGACCTTGCGAGAAAATACGAATTCTATCGTCCCTCATGGCCACAGCCAGGCGAGTGCAGTGCGGATGCCAGGACAGACACCTTACCTATAATAAATACTCAGAATACTTATAAACGTTTCGAACGTGCCTGTAGAGATTCCTGAATACTAAATGATCCTACCAGCGATGTATTCCAGTCCCGTGTAGCAACGATATCGGTAACAGATCCATTTCCCGACATCGGCAACACATCTCTGTGATATATTCCTCTGTCCATCAAATCCAATACTCGATTCAGCCTGAAATCGTCATATACTTTCCGTTATCGACACGCAGATGCATTAAATCCCGCGAAGAACACGATAAAGATACGGAAATGCCATACCTCGTCGCGATCCAGTGCACAACGTTCGTAATCTGTTCTGGATCTGTGGCTGCGGCAAAGCGGATCGCCTCGGACAACCCTCTCTCTCTCCATACATTGACGATCTTTTTGAAGACGCTGTCGTGAACGGGGAGGAACAGTTCCCCGGCGCTGATCGTGCGCGCGGTCTCGCGGGTCGCGAGGATCTCCTGCGTGACGGACACCTCGGGGTAGTCACGCAGGTACTTGGCGAAGGGCTGCATCTCGTCCTGCAGGGCATCGTAGGCGCAGTAATGGATGACGCCCTCGATCAGGCCGATGATGGCCGCCTCGCCGAAGGCGGGACTCTCGAAGTCGTGGAGCGATAAGATCCGGAGCATCCTTCCTCTGCCGTCAGCCGCTGTCGCGACCTAACCTGTACGTTCAACCTGCGCGCAAAACAACGTTACGATTATTTACGATTAACTACGTTTCCCAATTAATTACATAAACGTATTGTTACGTAAATGAAGGGGTTTATATTATCGCGCGCTTTAAACGTAACTTGAAATATTTCTTTAACTTCGCATGGCGCACATAACCTATCTTCGATCGCGCCGGCTCCGTTTGATTAAGACTCAGACGAGGACTCTATTAACTCCAACATATCTCTGTTCGCGTGAAAAATTTCTTTCTTTCAGACACAAAGACCTTTCGCGAGCGAAAGAGCATTAACTGAATTAATTAACGTAAATTTATTTCGCTAAATCCGATATTGATTATTATCACTTCACAGCTAACGTTAGATTTTAATTTTAATGTCATGTTTGGCTTCAATAAATTACATATTCGTATTGAGCGATTAAAGAAAAAGGGAAAGGTAAATTCAATATCGTTACACACAATTGGCGCTAAGCTGCACTCATCAGTTTTTATTTTATTTTTCTTGGAAACAATGCACAAGTTTGAACTGCGCGACACAGAATTCGTTTAATTCAGTTATTTAAGTTATACTTTTTCGGACACGCGTGTAAAACGGCGCGTTTTGATATTCCCGATTAAACGATCTCGAGACGTGAAACCACGTGAGACTCGACGACGACGAGAATCTCCATCGAGAAGTCGCGGGAATCGCTAGATCAGCTGCCGACAGTGCCGACACTGCCGTTAGCCGGAGAAAATGGCGTGCGGTTGTTTACACCGGTCGCCACGGCAACGGGGGGCGCATGCGCGCCGCGCGCGACGAGAGCGCCCGGAGAGCGGTTCGAATTCCTGAGGCCGCGCAAAGTCGCGGCGCAATTCAGTGCGATTCGGTACTCGAACTCGAGACTTGCGACGTTTTGCACGAACGTGGATCGCGAGGAGGACACGACGCGGCTGCGAGGCGCGCTTAGCGAACAACTTCGACTCAGCTCGTAGGAAAGGAAGTTACCGAGGAACCACGTGAATCGGAACGACCGGTATTGCGGCGGCGCGTACAGGTTACGAACATCTGCACTTTCTGCGCGCGCGCGCGCGCACTTCCGCCTCTCCCTCTCCCTCTTGCTGCGCCGCGAGCGTACGGCCGTCCCGCTTTGAGAGCAGAAGGTGCAGCCAGGTGCAGATAAACGTGAACGAGAGGAGCAATCGGAGCAATCTATCGGCTCGGCGCGGAGGAGGGAGCACGACGAGAGGAAGAGAGAGAAGAAGAGAGAATGAGAGAGGGAGAACGGAGCGAGGTGGGTGGTGGAGCACCGTCGGAAGGGGTGAAGTGGGGTGAGGTGAGGTCCGCAGTATGCGGTCGCCGTTCGAGCGGCGTGGATTACATATTAGAATTGTTCGCGTAACGAGAGACTTGCCTTTTCGCGAGAGAGAAAAAGAGAGAGAAAGGGAGCAAGTAGTATCCGCGCCGTTCTACGTTACACGTCCGCGACGACAAACACGAACGAACGAACGAAACGAGCGAGTGATCGAATCGTAGGACCGTGAGCCTTTTAACCCTCCCCTTCCCCCCTTTCGACCCCCTCCGATCGACGAGCGAGCGAGCGACGGCGATTCTCGCGATGCTACCGACGAGGTAGTGCGCGAACTGTGCCCGAGAGGATCCGCCGCGCGATGACGATCACTCGCCGAGGGTCGTCAATGTCATAAAAGGGAGAAAAACGAGGAAGAAGAAGCAGAAGAAACGAACGATCGACCGAGGAAGATCATCGCGGCGCAGGACGAGGCGCAGAGTGCAGACGAAGGAGGAGGAGGAGGAGGAGGTGGTGGTAGTGGTGGTGCGGGCGACCGCGAGAAATGGGCAAGAAGGGTTCCAAGCGCAAGACCCGATGGAGAACGCTGAGCATCGGTGGTGAGTATCCCGCCTATTTCCTTCTCTCCGTTTTCCGGTTCGCTCTCGTCTGTTCGTCCATCTGTCCGTTCCGTCTCCCTCACCCGCGGCCGTCGCGCGCTAATCTCACGTAACATTTTCCTCGCGGAGCGGGCGATTCCGCGCCGCGGGAACCGCGAAGCGTGTGACCGGTCATCGATCAACGGCGCGCGCGAGAGAGAAGTCGTCGTCGGGGAGGGAGAAGGAGAGAGACAGAAAGCGAGAGAAAGAAAGAGGAGATAACGTTATCGCGTTATCGTGAGAAGATTCGTTGGGTCCCTCTTCTTCCTCCTCTTCATCGTCTCTAGATGGTCCCTCGTCCGCACGTTTCTCTTCCGCCGAGGACGAGCAGAGTTCTCGAAAGGGGAGGGAAAGGCAGGGACGACGGACGACTCGCTGAACCGAGAGCGACGTGACGAGAATTTCACGAACGTGTCGCGTGGATCCGCGATCGTAAATGAGAAGATGAGCGATCGCGCGGCTTTGAAGGGCGACGGAAGCCCACCTTTTCCCTTCCCCGAATCCGTCGCTTCCCGGTCACGCAGGACGTCCCGAGAGATCTCTTTCTAGGCTGGACGTTCTCGCGGCCCATGAAATTAAGTACGAAACCGAACTCCTTTCCCCTTTCGTCCCTTCGTGTCCGTTCGCCGTATCTGCGTGTAAAAAGGGGAAAAAAATGAGCGTCGCGGCTGTAGAATAACAAACAAGGACGCTGGCTGGTCTCTAGTAAGAACGAGAAACGAGGACTCTGTATTACGCGACTCGCGTATACGTTTCCCGATCGTGACAACGCGTTTGTCAGCCTATGTTAGTTCAGTAGAGTCTAGTTGCGCGAATGGTCGAAGCTCCTGCTCGATGTGCAAATCAAGCTGAATTTACCTGACGCTATCGAGAATCTTCAACTCGCGAGAGCATCTCATCTCTGGATAAAAGATTCGTTCGAGTACGTTTCTGATCGCAGGACTGTATCCTCTGATTTCTCGCGAGAGATGAAAGCTTCTCGAAGAAGCAACGCGAATTCGTGCTAAAATCCAGACTTTGACTCGCGAAAGCCACATTCTCTGAAACGAGGACTTGTTATACGCATGTTTCTAATCGAAGACTTATCTTTCACAAAATAAGTGAGGAGTTTAAACTCGCTCTTTGTTTGCACATATTTGCAAGACTGGATTTTATCAGCGTTGGTTAGTAATTGGCAGTCGAGTGGGTGGTCTATCTCTATCGTTGTCTACATTATAGCGGGTAGCACAATTCAGATAGAAAGAGAATGAACGGAGAATCAGTTAAAATAGTTAAATCGTAACGCGAGAGTTTAATCAACATTGACAGAATTAATTTCTAGCCGTAACAATAGAAGTGTCTCTCTCGTCCGATTTCTAGCGCGAAGCTGAAGGCTTTTTTTTTGCAGAAACGACGCGAGGCACTCGAGCCGTTGATCGTTATCGACAACTGAACTTTCTATTTCCGAAAATGAAGAATAAAGACTCCGAATTTGCGCGACTTAGTCGCGTACGTATTTAACTGTAATGGAAGTGTCTATCTCCCGATCTCGCGCGAAGAGCCGGAGCTTTTCGAGGAGATTCGACGCGAGTCATTCGTCTTAAGTTATCCAATTTGTCTATCCCACTGCTAAGATCTCCGGGACTTTAATCGCAGCGATCTCCGGAGGTCTTCCGGAGCGAGAAAAGAGCTCGAGTCATTTTCCAGCGAAAACTAAAATTCTCCTTTTCGAAATTCTTTAGACGACGACTAAGGGAATTCGTTGGAGGAGCTACCTGCCCGAACATTTCAGGGGAAATTGCCGATACATTTGCCGTAACCCGGAAACTCACCGTTTACCAATGTAGATGTACCCTTCACCATTCGCAATTTATAATTTGCGATCATGTATTCTCTCGGATTCCATGGCAAGTTTGATTAGATTAATTAGCATAATGAAAAAGTCCATCATAATAATTAATCTAATTTTCCAGTCGAGTATAGTTTAATCACCATAATGGACTTTTCATTATACGTAAAAGTAAATATGAATCTTGTCGCTAAAACAGCGCCACACGCGAATCGGTCGATTCGCGCCCTTTGACCTCGTTGAAAACCATTTCGCCGGCGAATCACGACACGATCGGTAAGCGACAAACGCCTGCGAGCTCGAATTTACCCATTTGTATGAATTTCGCAGGAATAGCAAAGCTACGAGTCGTGCATAGTCTGGCGCAAGCTTTACGGGAAGAAGCATGCTACTCCGATTCGCGCCGCCGATGCATCGATCCGCGCCCACCCTCTACCTAACTCTTTCCTCCTCCGTTGTCGTACCTACTTACCCGCTTAGGGCTCAAGCGTACCGCGCGCGAAAGATTGGCTCTACGACGCGGCCGCGCGACCTTCCTTTCCTCGTGCTTGGACGTTTCTTTCCTTAGGACGAAGAGCCAAGGCGGTGTTTACTCTTTACTCTACTTGCCGGCTTATCCTTGGCTGGTCACTGCTGAGACGTACTTGGATTTTCCGTTCTATTAATCGCGCGGAATATATTTAAGAGAGAAAAAAGAGAACACTTATTTTATATACGTATTTTTTCTTCATAACTGATACTAAATAGTAGTTCCGCCGGTTTTTCTCTCGCGGTGATTTCGATTTTATTTAAAAGCGTATATGGTAATCGAGATACGTAATATTCAAGACAAAAAGCGCGCATATTGGAGATAAAGGAGATAAAAAATTCCTGGTCAATGGCAAAGGCTCGGGCACTCTCTGTCAATTTGTTATTCATCTTTGTGCGAGGTGCACATATTTACATTTTTGTTTCCTTCGATTTTTCTTAGACCTATAGACCGCGAGCACGTGAACAAATTCAAAGAAGTTGTGCGTCTATACGTAAATATAAACAGTCCTGCGATGGTGTGTACGCGTTCTCTCGGTTTGCTCCGATTTTTCTTACGTTTAACGCTAGACGAGTATATGGACCTGTGACTGATCGTATAGTATATCAACTTCGTAAAGATTACGTGACGAAGAAACGCAATTTTGATAGTGAGACATTTACGACGTAACAGCGCGCAGATAATGCGTATCAAAAATACACTCTGACTTCGGTGGATTAGCATACTACGCTATGTTATCAGGTTTTTGCGTTTGAGAAATAATGGTCGAATTTTTTTCGATGAACGGGAATTCGTTTGCGTTTTGTCGAAAAATATTGCTGAGCGATGAAACGCGGGATTTACATCAGCCATTTTTCAGTTATTTTCTGGAGAACTGTCCATCCTCCCACACATGTTCTGTATTACACGCACTTTACAACGCGAACTTTTTTATTCCCGAGTGATTTAGGTCGTCCCCTCGCTCTTCTACGATTGTAACAAACACAAATTCCTTTTAATCTATACGTTAAAATCCGTACGTAGGAAAATTAATTTTTTTACACACGAAAGATGCGATCAAGCACTCTGCGAGCAATCTCGGAATATGTCGCGATATATGGATACTTGCGAGGAGATAAATGACTCGCCGTGACACGTAATGAAGTGTGCCGGCATGAGTATACTCTTCATGGAAGTATTCGCAAAAACCATCTGTCGAAACTAATGTTTAAACATAAGCACATGCATGCACATGCATCCTATTTTTGAAACGCATTACATAATGTTGACATAATATCACGATGAGAAATGTATAGACGCACGTAATTCGCGTTGCGAATAATTAGAATGTCCACTCGGTGGCAAATTAAATAAGATATTGCATCGTGCAACAATATTAATGTTTAAAAATACCCGAGAAAGAAAACGAGAGAGAGATAATTTCTCTTGGAGAAATAGAGAATGTTTGTGCTCGCTCAAATGGACAGGCGAAAATTTCTATTGTCGCGTGAAATTTGTTTTTCGACTGGAAGAAGAAACGGAAGGAGGCGGAGAGTGGAGAATTAATTTGTGGAGCAAATATGATTTGGCAGGCCCTTTGTAACTTTCCGACAATGCCATTTCTATTGTAGCTACTTTCCGGCTGAAACGGAAAGAGACGTAGTGACTTCCGATTGCCTTCAAAGATTGAAGTAACACAAACGCACGTATGTTCCTCGTTGTTTCTTCGTCGCGTATTTGCCCTCCATCTCGCCGTCTCGGTTTTTCAAACGCGAGAAAACTTTCTCGGCACGGAGTATAAATCGCTTCGTCTCTTTCTTCCGCATATATCTTTGTAGCGAATGACCCCGCTGGTATACGTCTTCATCTATGTCCACCCGATGATCCGGTAGCTTGTACTATCAGTGCAAACTCGGTTACTGAATAGCGTTTTCTTTATCTCGCGTATTTTCCCAACGATATTTGGCATCTGATTTTCGTGGTTTCCTTTAACGCTCGTGTGTTTATTTCGGACAAAAATTCACCGGGCGATGATGCTTAAAGTAACTACAATATATTTCATAATAAAAATTTGTATATCGGTTGCATTAGAAGAGAATATAAGCAAACCTTTTTTTATTAACAGAAATTAGGAACAATAATTGTTTTTTTTACATTGTAATTTGATTGTAATTCGAAACTGCGTTAATAATTAAGATTATTTAAGCTAAATTTTATTTGTAGTAAGCTTAGCCTGTTTTTTTATCCGATATGCAGTATTTACAAAAAGTTTTATTGAAATCCATATCGAGTTTCAGGGTCGAGAGATTATTTTAATTCCTAAAAAATGAATAAATTATATGTTTTTATAAATTGTTTCACTTGCAAAATTTATCTTTAAAAGGTCATCAAAATCCTAAAAGTCTGATTATTCCTCGGCACAAATTTTGCAATTTAAACGAATTGAAGAGTTTATCTTTTAGTCTGTTATTTCGCAATATTATCCATTATTATTCATGACATTTATTCATGTCATTCATTGCTAGTATCATTCATCATTACACCTGTCAGAAGTAAACCATCTGTGCATTATTGTTCTAATCATAATGACACGGGTTACATGATTATTCATGAATGTTCTGTAGTCAAATTACGGTTTGATTATAAAAAATCATCGAACACCATTATGAAGTATAAAAATAAAAATATATAAATATAACATGCAGGCAACTTTATTATACTTATAGACAAAAGCTTATATTTCGCGGTTATTTTTTTACTATATTGCGCATA
>NW_020211271.1:347505-400561 GCF_003070985.1 Temnothorax curvispinosus | reverse complement strand
GTCACTTTGTTGTCATCATCCTACCTCGGAACCATGAATACATCGAGCACCATTAACCGCGCGATGTCAAATGAGAATTACAGCTATCAAACTACGTTAACCATATATACATCATATAACAGAGTTTATCCTCTGTTTTTGTAACATAATTCTACTTAGCTGTAGTAAACTTTCCCATAATTGTATATCCGCTTTTTCCATTTATGTTACATTAAAGTTTGCCGCGTTTTGTTTTTGTCTATTTACCACGATCTTTCATACAGCTTCGCGTATTTCTGAATAATATCCAGCGAGTTCTAAATTTGTCGCGCTCTCTCAGCGTAACCACATTAAAAACAATAGTGACTCGGAATATCCGCGCACCTCGTAAAAGTTTGCATTGTAAAAATGAGATAAATGTCTTCACGAGCCGCATTGCGAGTTCCTAGGGTCGAGAGAGGGAAACTCCCGTTCAACTCGATACCGGAGCAAATCAATAGTTAGGCGTCGCGTCTCTCGATCGTCGTCGTGCCGCGTATTACGTATAGGAAATGGAATGCCTCGCCGAGCTAACGTCGGTAAATGAAATGCCAATCTCGGACACAGCGGTCGTCTACACCGCCCCCCGGGAAATCTCGTAATTTTTATTTTCCTGATGAAATTTCTGATTTTGAGCAGGAATTTATGATAAATGGCTTTTACAGGCTTTAGAGCTTGACACATAATTTATTCAAACATACCTCACGGAATACTCGTCACGGGTATCGATTAATAAAGTTGATCACGTTTCCAATTAGAGCAATATAGCATCAATATTCTTTTTCTTACGAAAGAAAAAGTGTGTTGACACTTTGTAGTCCATACTATTCATGGAAGTAAAATGCTGTGATAAATTTACAATAAAGAAGTTAATGTACGAGTAATATCGAAAAAAATACAAAATATTCCAATATTAGCGATTAACATTGTTAGCAATTAACATCTTTCTTCAACGCGTCAAATGTATCGATATTTCTTGCTCGACTCTCTTCGATGCGCGTAAGCATTGTGGATTGTTAATAATTAATATAAAAAAAAATAAAATACTGACACATGATGGATACCAAATTTATACACATTGTAATTGTAAAGATCGGAATGTCATGACCGTTTCCAGTTTCAACAGTTCCACGAGAGTATCGACTTTTCGAAAATTTCGAAGTTTCGAAGTTTGAGAGAAATTTTCCTTCATACAAGGAAAATCCGGGTAAAATCTCTGTGCGTAATCTCAAGTCTCTTTCCTCCCCTTCTCTCTTTCTATTTCTCCTCTTTACGAGAGAATCGATTACATCTTAAATTTCTTATGCCGGCGGACATCGCGGCAGCGCAAGCTGCTTATAGTACCATAAATGATCGACTCTTACTACTGCGAATGCATATGCCACATTTCTCCGAGCGCTGGAGTTCGCCGAGAAAGTGGCATTATCTCCTATAGTGCCCGCAACGCAAATATATCCGCGCGCAAACGCTTTTTTCTCTTGCGCAAATAATCGTAGCAATTCTGCATTTACAATTAATCGGTGACGAATAAACGTTGAACAAAATTGCCGATCTATCTCTGTGAAATTTATTGCCACGTTTTAAGGTCAGTTCCTTGCGATTTAATAAAGTAAAAACTCGAGGCATTGGTGCAAAAATATAAAGATAGTTTAAATTATGAGATGGTGAGTAAAAATTTCCAAAATAGCGTGAGATATAAATCGAGAATGATGTCGACAATATTGCTCGATTAGCGAACTCGTGAAATAATATTATGATCTTTCAAGCTTGCAATGGAAATATGTATAAAACGTTAATGAGTTTTCAATTACATTAATCAGATTCTTTTTCCAATAAGCGAGATTTAATATCTCTTGCAACTATTTTAATATTGGGATACTATACAGATATAATCTTGTTTATTTACTATTAAATACAAGATATTCTATGTAATATTGCAATCTTATAAATTCAATGACTTATTTATTCACTTTAATATTATTTGTACATATCTATATATTAGCGTTTGGTTTATTATAGATATACAAATCACAGGAATGCAGTAGGTACATAACACGCGACGTATTTTGTAAAAGTAAAAAAATTCCTTATCATTTATTATGCCATTTTTATTTTTATTAATTATGTGCAGAAATAAAATCAATCATAAATATTAAAATTAGTCAAATATTAATTCATTGATTTATTTGTTTCTATCTCTTTTTTTTTATAAGAAACAAACAAAAATAATTAATAAGAATTATTAATTAGTCCAAAAAGTATCTTAAATATCTCTTTCGGTATGATGCATTATCTAGAAATATCTCACAACGAATATAATTATATCGCGTCTTCTCTTTCCATTATTAAGCAAACTTTGAGGCTTCATGCTTAGGTAATTAGAGTGGTTTCCAAACGTAATTGCCTCTTAGGATCGATAGTGATCCCAGTAAGCGGCGTGAACTTTCGACACGGCCGCGCGAAGTTCACGTTACAGACACAGCGAGAAGCTAAGTATAACATTAACAAAACAGAAAGAACGAAATAGAATATGCATGCATGCATGTCTGCACTTGTGTGTTCGTGGACAGAAGCACGATTGTTACGTAAGCTCTTACAGCACATGTTCCATCGAACGTCGAACCTAAGGCGAGTAGACTATTTTAGAAAACGCGTGAGATGAATTATGACATGCAATGAAAGTTGAAGATAACCCAATAGATCTTTTATAGACCTTATACATATAGAAGCTTGAAATAATAAGAAAGATTGACGCAAGTTTATGTCAATGCAAAGATATCGAGGGCAATATTTTGTTAGAAAAAGGAATTGGTTTTTTTCTTTTTTTTTTTCTTTATTAATCAAATTACTTCTTCTTATCAAAGTCATTCAGATTAAATAAACATTTTTTTTTTCATTTGTTAGTATAAAAGCTATGTGGATAAAAGCGAATGTGCTTCATAATAATTGCTTGGATATAACATTAGTTAACTCTAACTTATAAGACGTTAACATTAACGGAAAAATTAATGAAAACAGATGGAAGAACTGAAGCGAAACCAAGCGGTAGTAATTAGTATAGGTCGTAAAAATATTAGAAGCAATTATCTTTCGCTAATGAGAAGGCCGCGACAATCGATCGATCTGTTACATTTAATCCGACTTACCATACTCTGAAACTGATCGCCTATCCAATTATTTCGCTCCAATTAAATTACTACAGCTATGTTAAATTGAGCCATTAATACAAGGAAGATAAGAGGATATTTTACTATTACGTAATTAAATTTGATCGAAAACCGTTTATTCACCCTGAAATAAAAAATAATGAAATCGAAAGCACTGTGTTACGTAAGACTTTCCGTTTACATCGTGCTACTTTATGGATATACAGAATCCGTAACAATAATAAACGCACGTACAAAGGAATAAAAAATAGAATCTCTCTCTTTCTTCCCTCTCTTTCTTTTTCTCTCTCTTTCCACGCTCCTTTTCCGCGTGGACATATCGTATCGAGCGCGGGCAAGGTTTCCACACATTGCACGTTGCACGTGCTCAAGATCGTAGACCTTCCTGACGTTCGACGAATTACGTAATGGTTACCGATAATAAAATGCAGCTTTACGTGCAACGTTGTGTGCATGTGCGCGCGCCGTGAGTGCATATATAACGTGTGTAACGCGCGCTGCGAATACGTATACGCGCACATCGGGAGGTGCATGGAACGGAGAGCTGCGAGTTCGGGTTATGAATAGCACGTGAGTGACCACGAGGTTCCCGTCACATGCTCGCGGACGAGTTTTCCGCGCTGTTGTCACGAGCGGCGACGTCGGCGACTCGTCCGCATGATTTTGAGTCGGCAACGGCATTTTCGGCACGATCTTGCACAACCGGCCGAATCTCCTCTCAAGCCTGAAGTATCGCGTTCTATCAGCACACAGGTTGTGTCCCCGTGTCTATCGTTCTCCATGTCCATCAAGAATCCGCGATTCTACATCGAACGCATTTTGAAAATAAAAAATATTTCTTTCCTTTTTTTCTTGCTAATTAATTCTTCCTGTTTATTTCATGTCTCTTAGAAAGGATGAGTTTTTATATCAACAACTGTAGTCATCATGGTAATTAAGCAGCAAATTATTTCCGAAGAAGAACTGAGTTATATAAAATAGAATAAAGTCGTAGAGACGGGAAATATATGAAGGCTGCCTCAAACATTATTCATAACTAATCAATTAGTGAATTAATAACAATGCTTGAATTTTAATTTTTATAATTGAAAACTTTGCTCGTCTTTCAAAACTTTTTAAAAAGTCAACTCTTAGCCGGTTATAAAGTCTCTTACAAAATTTACAGCGAGTCGGTCTGCGACATGCTGTATATTGACATGGGTATTCGTTGCTCGTTAAATATATAGCTAAAGATGCTGCAGCGTCTGGAAATGTTAATAATAGACCTTTGCCAGAACAGTCTTAGAAATCTGTCATAAAATTTACGATAAGTCTTGCGACGCACCGTCTCGACACCCGCGACAGCCAAGAGCGTTCATTACCGAACTCGCGAAATTGCTGAGGATACAGCGTCTAGGATTGTTAATAATAGACTTGCACTAAGAGAATAGCGCGTGTCACGTTCACGCGCGCGGTGTTCCGCAGAACACATTTGGACCTTACACGCTATTTATACGTATCGATACCGTCGTCCGCCTCATTTATGGTCTTCGTTCGTCACACCTATTTTGCTTCAGAATAGTTGTTTTACGGTCTTTTAAGCGTCAAACTTAGGGCGATATCGGCAATTTAACGCTCCTGGCACAAACGTTTGTTTTAGTCTGCACTCTTTTCCCGTAAATTTATGATCTTGTGCCTTGAAAGGTCAAAGAACTTTTGGACTATTTGCCAATTCTAGTATTGCTGATACAATTCTGTAGTTCCTGATATGCACAACGTTTCTAAAATTGTGGAAAGAAAGTTGGAGAGAGGAACGTTTTCTGCTACACAATTTGGAGAGAAACATTTTTCTTGCGAAAAAATATTTCAAGGAATAAATCACAGAGTCTTAGCCGCGTAGCACATAAGTGTTAAAAAAATTATCCAATTTTTTGCGATACCTCTTTCATCCATCAATCGATCTGACTCGAGCGGTTGAAATTTTCGACGAGCGATATTCTCATCCGGCTGGGAAAACTTTTCTCGTCCACAATTGATCACGTCAAGTTTCCGGCAACAGGGTAGTTAAGATCGATATCTTTACAACCGTTGCAGAAACTCTGCACGGAATTAATTATTAGCGCACGTTTTACGCGATACAATACAATTGGCAATAAATGGGGGTTCCGCCTCATACGATTATGGTTGTGGACTGCATACGATTCATTGAGTGTATTTGACACACACACACACACACACACACACATACATTTCTGAATTACTCGTCTGTTTTCGAGTACGAGCTAAGTTGGCATGCGTATTAATTCCGATAAGGTGTCGACCCAAGAGTTACATAATACTTTCATTGTCACGCATATTGATCGATAGTACGTAGTACAGTTGAAGTGATACGACATATTCGTTGGCTATCGTGTACCATGTCATACCAGTTTGTGAACTTGACACTTAATCTGGTATTCGCTTATCAGAAATATACGTGCTCTCTGTACGTATCATATAATGTATAATGTACATAGCTTGAAGGAGGAAAGTATCCCTTGACCGATCTTTGCGCGAAAAGGATTGAGCAGCAATTTGAAGATATTCTCGTTTTCGCGAAATATTTATTACCGAGATAGAAATAAGATAAGAGACAGAAATAGATAAATCGCTCGATGCTATTTATTTATTCCTCCATAATTAGAAACTTGTGCTTGAAGAAATTTAGTTCTTCTAAATTTCATGTCTCGTATTAAAATCATGTTTTATCGTTAATGCAACATACTAAGTTATTCACGTAATGCATCTTACGTAAGCATGACAGAAGGACAAGTGTATAGTTTCTAAGCTGATTTCTCAGTGTTAATATTTTCGTCAAGCACGTTCGTATAACATGACATTCGAGGAAGTTATATTATAACTACTTTTAGTTTTACAACGGTCATAAAAATCAGCTTGCCAGCAAGTGCAAGTAATCTTCTTATGTCATGTTACATCACTTCTAAGATTACCTTAAGATCCAAACGTTATCAATCTTAAAGTTCAATTAATCACCTGCACTTTTATACTAATTGCTTTTTTTAGATACAGTCTCGAATATCAATAGTACCGGGTATTAAACTCGTTGAAACAAGTTGTAATATTCTATACATACTGTCGTACTAAATAAGTAACATGCATCTTTTAAATGAAGAATTTAATTTTTGGCAATACATAAGTTATTTGTTCCAAATTGAAAAACGGTAGTTTGAAAAATCGATTAACATATCTTTCATATCTAGATGTTTCTCATAAGTTGCCCTTACTCTTCTCTATTCTATTAACCTCTTTATTATAAACGTTGGAATTTATTTAGTAGTGCTTGGTCTATTTTGGGTAGTTGATAAACAAAATTTCAATTAACGGAAAGAAAAATAGATTAATATATTTATAATAGATATCTAAGTAGCGGGGGAGGGGACCATTTTCTCATATTGATTTCTTTAAGAGGGTAATGGTTCTTTGCGCCAGAAACGTATCACATTTCTCTAACTAATCATATATCTCCTAAGAAAGAGAAGAAAAACCATACAAGAATCTGAAACTTTCAACGTGTTTAGTAAGTATTACCAGAGATTGTCACAACATATTTTTTGTGCCTTACCACATGTTCAAGAATTAAAGATCAAGTTACAAGGCCTTAAAAAACATTCTAGGCCTGTGTTATATCTTTGGTCTTAAAACTACGCTACGTCATTGAGTATCAGTGTCAATACATTATTATTTCATGTTGCTTTTTTATTTAATTAATAGCTCCGTATATCTACTTTATTTTATGCACATACATATTCATGTAATAATAAATGCTGTAACCGCGGTTTATTTATAGCAACTGGATTTTTTATAATCACGGCAACTCGGCGATTCAACATTTTTTACAAAAATGATTGTGTGCTAATACACAGAGAGAATTTTCTCTTAGAATTTACTCTAAAAATCATAATAGTCGTGGGACAACATGTATCACGAAGAATTTTATGCGAGCTATTCTGATTAATATCTATTATAATAAAAAATATTAATATCTATTACAATAAAATATAAAATATATTTGATTAATTTTACTAAAATATGTAGTAAAATTTCAATAATTTTTCAAAAATTATTAATCTGCTTGATAATTTTTATTACGTTGTTTATAAAATGTCTTTTGTATATTTCAAAAAAGTCCTCGTTATATACCGATAATATTTGATTGATTGCCAAGTCCGATAATATTTAATTGGTTGCCAAGTTGTCCCAAATTTGTAATGAATTTAGCGATAAAATATAACAAAAAATTCTCTCCGTGTATACTATTCTTTGCTTAAAAATCGCTTATTAATCGTGCAGTAATTAGCGACAATATTTAATTGAATATGTGTTTTATATTAGGAGAAAAATATCGCAAGAAACGTAATGACTCATTTTTAATAATAAGTCGCAAAGTCCAAGACAAAGCCTATACCGGTTCGAAGAACTTTGCTCGCGTCTCGCACCTCGAGATGCGATAACTGGTTAAATCATCAGATCATGCATATGTTATTCCCGTTGCAGTCGAAGGTGTAGCCGCTTTTCAGTAACCGATCCTGTTGGAAAGTAGATCGGTAAAAGATCAAATTGCGCGGAGGAAGAGAGAGAGAGAGAGAGAGAACATTGGGCCTATGTTTTTGACAATGTGCCTAGGCCGTTCTATAACAGTCCAACGTTCCAAATCATTATACTTCGACTATTCGTGAGACATCGTCTTAGACGTCAACCTGCCACGAGGACGGTGAGCAAAGTGCGCTCGCCGTTTCGTCATCCCCGAAGCCTCGACCTGCCTCGTTGAAACGACAGACGCCGGCTTTCGTCAAATCGTAAATCAACGCTCATTTTCTCTTACGCTGAATTCTCTTGTTCTATGTAGGTACTGCAATTACAAGAATCAATTCATTAAAGTAGATTTACAGGACATCTCACCAAATTATCCAGATCGTTAGAAGAAAATAAATTATCTTTTCGGAAGATCTATTATCTTTTCTTTTTTTTGCAGATCTTTAATCTCGCAAAAATATGTGATGAATACAAAAAATAATATCTATAAGAAGATAATTATTTTTACAATACCTACAATAACTAGATTTTCGATATTTTTTTGAATGAGGAGACCATCAGTTAATGAATGAATAGATTTATTATTAATTCGCGCAATTACATATAGAAAAATTGTTTGGCAAATCCGAAAATACAAATACTCTTAGGAACTCTCTCCCCTCTAATTTATCCCTAAATAATTTATCATGTTTTCCCGAGTATCTTTGCAGAAAAATGATTATAAAGTGAAAAAGTAGTTAAGTTTCTTTTACTTTATTTGGTTTTAAATTTATAACAACAAAGTAAAATGTATATGCATTTGTATGGCATTTTTCTTCCTCATACATATTTCTTTACTTATTAGACTGCTAATGTTTTCTAATATACTTGGTGCACTATATCGAAGACATAATATCCGAGCATGCTCGTGCAAGGGAAGTGGTTAAAGGGCTGAAGAGATCGAAATTGCTTCTAAAATAGCCGAGGAACAGGAAAGAACGGACTCGCGAACCTTCTTCGCTCATGGACGGGAAGCACATGATGGCACAAAATCGTTCGCGTTGCACAGTCGCAGACGACCGCGGAAAATCGAAGCGACGAGCATCGTGGCGCGGTGCATGCCGAGACGGTCGCGCCAGTGCAGTGCCGCCGGGACGATCTTAGAGAATTCCGCGACTCCTCGTCCTGACAGAAATAGTGCGCGACCGGTATGCATTATTCGTGCGTGTCCACGGACGGCGAGGGGAATCCCAAGTTCGATTGCCATCCGGCGACGACGACGCCGCGAAAACGAGCAACGTCCCCGAAGCCGGCGGATTTGCCGTCCGTTCGCGAAGACTCCGTTTCCGACTTCGACCGGGTCTCGCATTGACTGAAAATACGTGAAACGTGGTTCCCGAAAGCACGGCGGGCGTGGCGATCTTCTCCGCTTTGCCTTTGTCTTTGATAGAAAATTGTCCTTAATGAAAAATTCCACGAGCGAAAGTATCGTTCCGACGATTTATCTCAAAGTAGAGGATCATGCGCGGGGAGATTTCACGATCCTGAAATCGTAAAGCGAAGTTTTTCCCGAAGAAAAGAATTGTTTCTAGTACTCATCGCCATATGACTCGTAAGATTACGTAATTTCTCGCTGCCCGGCCGTCTATGATACTCTTCGCTCCGCTCTTCGAATACACATTAGAGTGAATAAATATTCTTTCATGTGGATAAGAAAGAAAAATTAAAAAATTATCACAGAAACAATGCATTTATACAAAATATTTTATCTCTACTGATGGATATAAATGTTTTAATATATCTAAATTTTCTAGATAAATTATGTAGAAAATTCCTTATTAATATGGAAAACAGTTGATTGCGAAAAGGTTGATACCTGTAATTTTCATCAATGAACAATTGAAAGTAAGCGACCTGTAATATAAATTAAAAAAAAAACACGTGAATAATTCCTCAGTCAATTTCAAGACTTTATTAATTTTTAATTTGGAATTCGATTACATAAAAATACGATATCAAAATTAGAAAACATTAAATGATGATACTTGAAATTTTGTTGCTAAATAAAGATCGACTCCGCGAACCGAATTTATTTATAACTCATTATAAATTGTTGTAGAATTTATAATTTCATTAAGAATCTTTCGCGTAAGAATATCTTTTGTAGGAAAATATTTCCTCTATACGTAATATATTTATTCACAATTACTGATACTTTGTTTCTACGTTTTTTTAGCCTTTAGGCTATAAAACTGCTAGCCGTAGAACGTCGATTCCTTTTTTTACAAATTTTTTTGTAACACATGAAACGCGAATATAAGGCGGCGAACTTCTTTAAATTACATTATAAGTGCAGCATTATATGACATATAAGGCACGTTCGTGCAGCAAAACAGATTTCAAGGAAAAATTATTTTCGACATCAAGGACGATTTTTCGTAATGTACGACGATCTGGTACGGCGCGAATGTACTAATATTGCGGGTCGGGTATGTTTGCAGGATGCAAATACAACGAACGCGATTCTACTTATCAGCTTATCCTGAGACGCCAGGTGTTCTGTAGATATTTTTGGTATCAATCGCGCGGATTCTGGGTAACGGACGACGGGTACTCGGATACTCGAGTACGGAGGATATGCACTCGATGTATACGCGGAGAGCACTAGTTCGCTTGCACACGATCAATGAAACGTATCATCTAGATATTAATACGCCCGCGCGATATCTAGACGTTTTAACGCACGGTTCGCTTGAAACGTAAGCCAGGACGGAATCTGGAACGAGAATGCGATATGTCGTATGTTATGTATGCACGTTGGGACGAGACTCGGCGTTACGTTTCAAAAATAATTCGCGTTGCAGACAAGTATGAGATTCGCTCGTTCTCTTTTTTTATTTTCCATTTTTCCCTGCGCGCATTAATTACATTCAAGTTTTAAAAAATGTTATTTTTCAGTTGATAGTATCACGAATATGACGTTTCCGCACTCGAAGAACCTAAAAAAAGTAACATATTAATAGGAAAAGATAGCGGAAAAGAGAGATGAGATAAAAGATAAAGATGTTTTAAATCCAATGATGTAATAATAATAATAATATTACTATTAATAATGATATAATAATAATTGGACGAAACCGACATGCTGCAAATGTGCCTGCCTTCTGACACACTAATTTCCTTTCAATATTGCTCTTCACCGGCAAAAATTAGCACTTCATTTAGTGATCTTACTATAATTGCTCTCAGTGAGCGTTCGCACTCCTGCTTGAACAAAAAAAAATTCGTTGCTATCTCAATCTTAGAAAGTTTTCTTAGAAAATCATCTGGCAGGTTTATAGCGAGTATTGTTATTTGTCTTCCGACTTTTATAATGCAGTAAACGTCAAAGCGAGAAACGTTTGAAATTTTATGTTTGTCGACAATGATTCTAATCCAGTTTACGAGCCGTATACTCCGCAATAAAATTATGCACAACTTATTAAACCACCATTGAATGAAGTATACTTGTTACCTCAATCTACCTTTTATTTGTCAGAAGTTGTAATATATGTTATAAAAATAAAGCTGAAACTTTTATGCAATTTCGAAATAATTCTTATTTATTAAAATAATCATTATTAGTTTTTCAACAAATTTTTTTGTTTTAAAAAAGCACTCTCTATCTCTTTTAAAAGATTCAAGTCAGTTTTAATTAAGCGGCAAACCGTCTGCCCGGATCTAATAAAATTGTCATCATTCTACCGAAATAAAATGTGTAACATCTGGCCTATCATCTGAATTATTTACATTGCCATTATATTATTCAACTATTTACTGTTTTATTTACTTTCATAAATTCTTCGGTCAATGTCTGTAGGAATTGTATCCATTATCTACCAACGTAGATTAATTTTAATCTCGGTTTAACTTAAAATCTTTTTCTAACAATAAGTCTTAGAACTAAATAAAAGATAAAAAGTAAGTTAAGCGAAATTAAAATAAATTTACATTGATGGAAATATGTCTTAGTCTACAATATCGATTCGGTTCAGTAAAGAATTAATCGAACGGTCAGCCGAAGGTGAAGGAGTCAAGCGTCGAGGCGATTCTTCACTCGTCTCTACGGAGACATCAGTCGCCGACAGTTCGGTAGCCTCCTTGGTAGCCCGTTTTCTATTCTAATTCCGATGCTATTCTGGTACCGGTGGAGGCAGCCAATGGGCAACGCGTCCTCCCGGCTACCATACGCGCAAATACATCCCTCGCGGACTCTTCGCTCCTCGTCTCGTTCGGCGCGTGCACCATCACCCCCTTCCCCGTACCGATCGCAGTCGTTCTCGGGGAATCGTGTGCGGTGCATTAATCCTGTATTCACATATTGCTCGTTACCGCCATCCCCTCGTCCTTCATCAGTGGCCGCGGTGAACGTCTCTGAACCGATCTCTCGGTCTACGTCGAGCGCCAAACAACGTTTGGATCGAATCGACCGGTCTCCTCGGAGAGCGGTTTTGTTCGCCGATCAGTCAGGACAATCCTGAAGGAAAGATAACATCAGGTGGAGGAAGGGTGCGATGCAGTGGCGTCGACAGAAGAAGGTCACCCGCGTGATCGGCTCCTCGAATCATGTGCTACTCTTAGCGAGGTACCAAGATGGTACGGAAACACCACCTTAATAGCTACACGTGGAGAACACAGCTTGTTGTATAATATATTAAGCCAATATGTAGAGAGAGTCTATATATATATATATATATATATATATATAAAGAACGTTGAGATTTTTAAGCAGAGAATTATAGCGGCAGGTGAAAGAAAATGGTGCAAAGTTTTTCTTATCGTATGTGATTTAAATAATTTATTCGCTTGTCGGCCATCAGTTGAATAATTTAAACACTCTTTAAGATAGTCTCGAAACCATAAAATGCGAACTAATTCCGCTGCAATTTTGAATTGCAATTTTTCTAGGTTTTCTGTCCGGTTTTATTAATATTGTATATGTTAAAATATTGTATTTGCATAAAATTCTAAATGAGACGGACGTAAAACATATTAACTCGTGCACGAATTAATATGTTTTACACGAACAGTAATAACACGTTTTGCGTATGAATTAATAGCTCCGTTTTTCTGAATGAAGCTCTCTTATAGTTGTGTGCACAGCGATCAATTCCATAAACACTTCCTGCGTGATACGATCAATTTTATGCGAATTACATTTGGAAGGATATGGTTCCTGCGTTAAACACAACGTGCGAAGTGGTCATTCCAGATGTCACGGAAATGTCTAACATTTTCTCTCGTTATTAAACGCGACTGACAGTCTGGCAATTACGTGTTCATTAATTGCTCACTTTTTGCTCAATTAAATTTACGTACGTATGCAGGCGGCGCATCGATTTCCTAGAAATCGAATCCACTTGATATTTGTAATGTTATATAGCCTATATCTTGATATAAAAATTCGAATGTACATATATGACTAAACGCGATGCCAATTGTAAAAAAAAGTCTAAAGAAACGTCTACAAAATGTTATTTAGGTATTTTTAAAATATCCTTTTGAGTATTTTAAAATTCGAATTATTAAAAATCTCGGATATTCTGCGTACACTAATTCATTATCGCGAAATTTGTATTTCATACAATTTCATTTGTTATATTTCACTCGAGTTTAATTAAAGACTACAACACGCAATTAGTAAGTCTCAG
Source organism: Temnothorax curvispinosus (assembly GCF_003070985.1). Taxonomy (NCBI): domain Eukaryota; kingdom Metazoa; phylum Arthropoda; class Insecta; order Hymenoptera; family Formicidae; genus Temnothorax; species Temnothorax curvispinosus. Next base: position 387,135 of record NW_020211271.1, on the reverse strand, counting down.
CACTAATCACGTTGTTCTCGATTCGACAGCTCCACCCGGTGAAGAGGATGAGGAGGAGGGTTTGCGAAAGGACTATGTGAAGAGCCAGGAGAAGGAGACGAACGCGCACACACACTTCGAACGGAATGGACAACAGAGCGGTTACAAGCCACGTCGGGCTGGCACCAGCACCAGCGGCGGAAGTACGAGCGGCTACGCCAGCAGCGGCTCGAGATCGCACAGGGACGAGAGCGCGGGCTCGCCGTCGCAGCCCAAGATCATTTTCAACGAGGAAGAGTACACGAGGATCACGACGCCGCGGCAGGATGTTCTCTTCAAGAAGGGCTACCTGTCGCGCAAGAAGCCCTGGACTGGAAACGCGAGCACTAGCGCTACGCCGTCGACCACGGAGAGTCAATCGGCGTCACATTCCACCGCAGGTGGTGATTGTAGCATAAACGTACTGCTAAACGCTATATGCGCCAACAGCGAGCAAAAAGCGCATGCTAAAACTCCAGCAAATTTGTTTTTTTTTTCCACCAATTAGCGAGTCAAGTTAAAATATATTCTAATAAGATATTTCTAATAAATAATATTCCAATTTTATAAGTTGCCATTATCGTATGTTGTACGTTTAATTCTGATATCTTGAAATTTTATCGTTGAAACATGAATTCTAATGTCTGAGCGTCTACTCGCATTTTACTCTATATCTATTCAAGAAAAGCTTGCATCTTTCGTCTTTTCTACAACGGCACTGCTTAGGAGAAAGTTTTTATCATCCTTTCGCTAATATGTTTAGTCTGCCGATAAACGAATATTAGAGAGACGTTTAAACGATAATATCCTTGCAGACGGTAGTGAAACTACAGAGGACCAGCAACTATTGGATAGGGACAGCGGAACGGCAGAATATCCGCCCGTGGTAGAGCCAGGAGCGCAACTAGGATATGGAACGTTTTACGATCATGCGAGCGGCTACTATTACGAATATCCTGTGATGTTGGTCGGACCTGCACCAGTACCTGCTCAAGTTGGACCAAGCGTTCTAGCAACTGTACCCTGCGGCCCGGTTCCTCTAAGACCGATTGAATGGATTAATCCTGCCTTCGTGCCTAAACTTGCCAATCAACCATATTGTTTAATGGACTATCAGGTAATAGCCCGAAATCTCACTTGTATATCTCCATTAAATGCTCGATTGAAATAAATCCGCATAAATTTCAGAGAAATGCAAATATTATCTATAATTGGGTAATCTATTAAGAGTATTTTAGATTGTTTGGTTGTTACTGTAAAATAATATTGAGATTCTGAGATGCGTAGGAAAAACTAAACTTGTTTTGTATTAATTCCAAACAATTATAATAATAATATATCTAATTAATTATTATTTAATTATTTACTTATAGACTAATCAAAGTACAGAACCGGTCACGATAGTGGAGGAGCAGAACGGCACGATAGTGACAGCGGAAGCTTCCAACAACGTGTGGAATGAAAGCGGCACTGGTAGCGCTAGCTGCAGCGGCAGCGTAGCCGAAGAGATCGAAGAGCAACCCGAAGAGGCGAATAACGCGACCATGGAACAGCACGTCGTGAAGGAGCAGCTCGCGGAGGAACAACCACTGGAGCAGCTGCATCTCGACGGACAACAACATTTGGAGAACGGCATGACAACGGTCGATCCCTACCTGGATCCGCTATTGATGCAAGAACCAGTGCACATGTCACATATGATGCCGGCCGTGCCGCAGCCGTACATGTATCCTGGTCACTACATGTTCGGGCCTCCTTTGGTCAACGTTAATGGTTAGTTACGAAATAGATAGATTTATAGGATCGAAGCGGTCCCCCTGAGTAATGTGCGCGTGCTATGATATACGGATTGGCAAAATCTGTACTTGCTCTTTGCTACTTGCATGAGCAGACCTACATTTGCCCTCGTAGCCTTCGTTCTGTTCACAGTCGGATGGACGGAACAACGGACAAGTGTGTTGTTGCCCACGTTTGCGTTTAAGAGAAATAGGCGCATTTCGGGGAAGGAATGCTAGCGCGATCGAAATTCGCAATTTACGCATTAAAAAGAAAAATTTTACTAGAATCTATAATGTTTGTCAATTATTGGAAGTTAATTCAGATTATACTGTTTAATGTGGATAATAAAAATAGTAAAAATTGAAATAAAGTATGATTAGAGTTCGTTAGATTTTATTACAGTCAAGCTTATTTATAATTGTCCGAACATTTTGTTACTTGTTAGCAAGTTTAAAATTTACTTTTCAAAAAGTTTTTAACTCTTTATTGCATATATTCAAACGCTATTAAATATCTCGATAATTTTCTAGAGGAAATATCAACTCGATTAAAGATTTGATTTAAAGGAAGAATAGTAATGCGAGACACTCATTTTGTACGCAATCAATTGTTGCGTAACTATAAGCTAGACTAATAACGAGAATGGAATGAAAAAATTGTAGGAAAAAGTAACGATCAATTATGGAGTAGCGCAATTATTGAACTATTTATATATGTGCGGATTGAACGCTCCTTCCTCGTACTGCGCTACACTGGCCGTAGTACGCTTGATTGTACCTATTTCTAATGTTAAACGAGAACAGTGTCGATCGGAAGCGCGGCCAAAGGAAAGGGATATGCCCCGATTCATGACTTCTGTCCCGTCCATCGGCATCATTGCTGTTTTATTACCACCGTGCCTCTACCACATTCAAGGTAAAAGGTAATAATTCGCAAAAAAGGTACCACGCTTTAGACACGATCGTGGAAACGGGAGCCTCGAGTCCCCGCAGCCTCGTGAAATGAGGCTGATCGTATCGATGAGATTGCTCGGCGCTTTTTCATGTCGAGAGTTAGCCCGGTGCAGTTCATTCTTCACGATCGTTCCTAAAGTTCCAACTCTGTACACGCTCGATTTGTCTGTTTGTCGCTCGCGACTAACGACATATGTCACTCGCATAAGTGTCATTCGATGTACTTTTCACAGCTGCGACACGCCGTATTGTCTCATTGTTCTCACATTGCACCAGTAACGAAGCATATCTCATGCGAGAGTCCATTGACTCGCGGCCACCGCACGAGAAGATACGTCGTCCCGTGGTCACACCGGCACAATTTAACGTCGGAAATATGTCTTGGCTGCGCGAGAGACATGAGATGAGAGTTTGGCAACGGCAACGCGTTGCTACATCTTAAATAGAACTCGTCAAAAATAACACTTGCGTGTCGTTCGCTTCGATATACGAGAAGTCGGAAGGCACAGAGAAGCAGCGAGAAGCCAAGTTCACTTTTCGCGACAACTCCGGCACGTTCTAGCCGCTCATTTAAGCTCCTGATCATAATCGCTCATCGGGTCTCCAATTATCGCACTGAAATATTATTTGTTGACAGTTTTCCCCGTGTCCCTCGACAGATTGATAACGCGCGACCGTTTCTTTTGTTTCCAAGGTGTTACCATCCAGGGCGGGCCATTGGTGAGAACTATGGACGTAACAGCTATGACAATGGCGTGCGCCAAGCGAAGAAAGAAGAAAAAGAAAAGAAAACAGAGAAGACCTACTTTGGTAAGTCGGCAAAACTCACCTAACGCAAAGTAAAATAAATGCTGTTAAAGCACTTAAATTGCTTTTGTGGAAGAAATGATTAACATATAACAGCAATAATATATATTACCGATGGTATGAATATGAATACCAGAAATATCTCGTAACTATTTTTTATTGCGAGATATTTTTCACTGAAATATCGCTTGGTAAAACTTGGCATTTTTTAAATTAAATTTTTTTTCTGATTAAACAGGGTAACACCGAAGATGAGGAAGAAGGAGAATACAGTTCCGAATGTGATAATGATGTATCGTCTTCCCGATTACCTTGGTCAGAATGTCCGACCTCGACCGCGACTGCAACGACGACGGCGGCGAATCGACCGCTCAATCCCGAGTGCCAGGAATTTCAGTTGCGGCCGGACCTGCAATCGCGAATCCCCTTTGGTCCTGTTTCGACATCCATCGTCACCACCGTGGCCGAAGAAGTCACGTCGTCGTCTGTCACTGACGCACGGGATGTATCATCCTACGTCGAAACGGAATCCGCCAGTCGCGAGACCGAGACGTGTGATTCGTCAACTGCTCAAAGTCTAACGAACCAGGAAGAAATGGCAATCTGCAACTCGGAGCAAATCGTGAGGAAGACGTCTTTAGAGAACATTCAATTAGTCGCAGTTGGACATACGCCAAGAAGCAGAAATACAGAAATTAACGGTCAAGCGAATCATCTAGTCGTGAATGTGGAAGCGATAATGACGAACGAGACTACAGAGATAAGGAGCAGTGCTCCGACTGATGTAGCGCCCTCCAGAACTGATACTATGGAGAATGATGGCGATTCGACTAGTGCCAATGTGAAACATGAGCTATTCGAAAATAATAGCAGCGACGTTAATACAGATATATTGAGTAATCGCGTTAGACATCATCAAGAAAGTTTAACGAACGGCGATACGAATTACGAACATCTTGCTGACTTGACAGAGAGGGCATCGAAGTCGAGATCGGTAAGTCCTCAAAACAATGGCTCCAATTTAACAACGATAAATATCAACGAAAAAGACGAAATTCAACGATTGCGACACTGCAACAATTCGTCCGTTACACGAGCAACATCACTTGGATTGCCCAGGAAATATAAGAAAGGTCTGAAATTCGTGAGAGAGAGTACGCCCGGACCGGACTTAGATGACTCCGCGCACCTGGATGTAGAGAATAAGATGCTCATACAACAGTTCGAAGCCGTTGAACTGTCGGACGCAGACTGCAAATGCAGTATTGTGAACGATAAGCTGGGCGAGACGGAACAGAAAGTGGCGAACAAGGAAGACGCATCGGAGATATGTAACGAGGACACGATTAAAGCGACAAGCCGAGTCACAGTCGAAGGTTCGAACGAGGATTCCGGGTTTGAGAGCCAGACTCGGGTGTCGGAGAAGTATCCCGTTACGGCTGCGGTAAAGGAGTGGCTGCGTCGAGCGAACTCGCCTGATCTGTTCGTAACATCAGGGTCAACCTCGGAGAGCGAGACAGACGAGGACGATGACGAAGAAATGGATGTAAAGCCGCCAAAAAACTTGCAAGGCAACCCCATGCCTGCACTATCTGCTAATAGCGGCGTCGACAACGTTACGTTGTCGCGCACGGCTAGCTGCGGCGAATTCGCAAAGACCAACAACAACAACATCAACGCCAGGAATGATGAGATGGAAACTGATTCGGCATCGATCGGCAGAAGAAAGAGGGACGCGAAAGTCGTGAAAAGAAAAACAAAGGCAAAGAGAAACGACAAACGGAACAAGAACGTTGATGAGAAGACGCAGAGCCAGTTGGTTTCCTCGTTGGTTTCGTTGGACTTTGTCACTGGCGTGAGATCAAGAGACAAGCCGAAGAATAATGTTGGTGACGTTTGCGAATTTACTCAGGAGGATAGCGTTGCGGGTATGAGGGTTGCTTTAAGTTCTCGGATAAACTCGAAGAGAGTTAACGTAAAACGAATGAAGACATTGAGAAAAATCAGTAAAAATCCTGTTGAGAATATCGACATCAAGATGAGACGTATAGATAATTTAAACGTCGAGGAGGGCAAAGAGACAAGCGAGGGCAGTATGGTGAGCGTACGGACGTTCGAGAAGGGGGAAATTATCGTCTCGGAAGACGGTAGGTTGTTACCGACCTCCTCGTACGAACCTGTTCCGTTTAACGATCATGATAATCCCGTCGCGAAGAACGCTGCTTATATCGACGTGATTAACAAAAACGTGGAGATGCGCGAGAAGACCAGCAGCGAGAACGACGAGAACGATAGCGTAATGATAGCGTCTTCGGTCAGCATAGAGGAGCCCGACGTGTTGGAGTGTTGGGAAGCGGAAACTGTGGAACCTGTGATAACCCCGAGGAGGATGCTGCAAACCCCGGGGGTTTTATGCGAGGGCGAGGCGGCGGAGGACGATAACATCGAGATCGAACGAGCTAACGTGGAACATGTGCAGAGGTATTACAGATTGGCGCGGGATACCGTCAATACGGAGGAGGAGTCGAGCGAGTTCAGCACGTCGGTAATCTCGTCAAAGTCGAGAACAGTGCCAAATGATCCGGAGGACAAAACAATCGGGTATTTCCGCGGCGAGGAGATCCCGATCTTTATACCGGACAAAAATCAGGACATTACCATAGGGAACGAGAAGATACCCATCGACGAGGCGTTCGAGGCGTACGAGAGCTGTTACACCGGGAAATCGCCGTTCTTATCGTTCGATACGAAGATGTTCCGGCAACGGCCGTTGTACGGTCAGAACGGCGAGGGTCCGATACCGAGCAGAGCGGTGTGCTGCAACATACAATAATATCGTTCGTTACGACGATAGCCCACGCTTTAGTTGATTTGTGTCCAGGGATAGATCGAGAGTACCTTAGTTTGCATAATCGCGATTATAGGTTGATTGATAGACGTGATTCGCGAAGTCATGTATCCCATATCATAACGCCCGCAACATACCTCAGAGGGATGTGTAAATAGAAGTCATTCGAGGCATTAGCAGAACGCAAAACGATAATAAATACCGATAGTACACATTAACGATAACGATAATAAAGAGAAAGAAAAGAATGAATCGAATAGCGACATATAAGACAGTGCTGGGTGAAGATGATAACGGGGGAAGCGACGGGGGAGAAAAAAAAACGCGAAACCTAATGTCACACAGCATCAATATGTAGACACCATTGTTCCTGCAAAGTTCTAGTTTCCTTAAGCATGAATACATATAAATCATTTCCAAGATGATCAGGCGTAGCTTTATGGACGTTTGTTCACATCAAAGTAACATTAAAGAATAAGTACGAATATATATCGTTACATTGTTGAAAAAAAATGCGCGTTGCATCAATTGTGTGCCTTATTCTGTGGCGGCCGTTTTTGTAACTATTTCAAAGCACTCTCCTTGATAATAGTCAATAGCGAGATATCAAGGTGCGATTAAGACTTGTTAAAATTGATGAGAGAAAGAGAGAATGAGAGAGAGAGAGAAAGAGAGAGAGAGAGAGAAGCGCGTGGGAGACCTTGTCCGCTTGATGATGATGATCCTTATCAGTGCATGCGCATATTCGTTTAGATTCCTTTTCACGAAATTATTGACCTCCATTCATCGGACGCGTCCGATCCGATTGTATGCCGATTATTCATAAAGACATTAAAGCGTTGCATCGTACACACACGAGTCATGTTATTGTACAATTATATTTTAGTTGAAGTTAACATGTATGGAATAAGTGTACTTGAATTTTGTTGTGTTTTTGCTTATAAAATATGAATAAAACGTTTCAATTTTTAAAGTCAACAGTGCCCCTAATATTTATATTCAAATGTGAGAGGAAGGAAGAAGAAAAAAATCAAGGCAAGAAAGGAGACGCCATTATTTTACTTTGTCCATCTTTTGCGATTATACATTTATCATTTTTCATTTCTTTTTAATGATTTCTTAAACAATTTCCGTATGAAATTGTTTGTATTTCATATGAAGACTTGAATTATAATTAAAAAGGTTTGACCATACAGATAATTTTAATTAATTAATTATTTTTACCATGTTAATCGACATAAATAAATTGAAATCGTTTTCGTATTTTGTATGAAGAATTTTGAAGTATTATTGAAAAGTTTTTTGCGAATCGAATTTTTGTGAGCTACATTTGCTTTGTGTAAAAAATAAGAAAAGAAAACAATATTGAAATACATATATAAATCTTTACTCCTGACTTTTATCGCGAGCTTTATACATATATATATATTAATCTCGTAATTTTTTAGAAACGAGTAAAAAGATGATAACACGACTGCAACTTCGATTTACTGCAGGATTTTTAATTTGAGTATATATTATAGTTTCGGAGTATAATCGTCCATTTCTATTAGCGCAGCTAACTTTAATCTCGGTTTAATTTACTTTTTATCTTTTCTTCTGGCTATAATCGTCAAGACAATATACGACCTTGATTAACCATGGTTAAAAAAGCGTCTTGACGAAAATACACGTTTGATATATTTTGAAATACAATAAAATTTATTAACTTGCTTTAAATAATTGCAGTAAAACAAAAAATGAAAAATAGACGAACCCATCATGGGTCGCATCTGACGACGTTAATTATCAGTAGAGGGTTAAATCGAAGCTTACGCAAAAAGGGAGAACGAGAATAAAAGAAAAAAGAAAAAAAATGACGCTGATTCACACGATTCGACGTTCTGTCATGCCGTTCGATGGCGAAAGATGGAAGAGGCGCGACAGATTTATCGTCTGACAAGACAGATTCAGCTATCGATCGTGATACGGGTCGCGCCTATATATACATATAAAACATATATGGGCGCGACAGCGCGCGCAACTTTGCTCTAGGGCTCCACTCGGACGCTCCAGTATGATGCACAAGCAGAAACGATGTTGGACGGAACGCGGCGGGTCGTGCCTTTAATCCTCATCGTCTCGATCCTCCACCGTGCGTGCGGCGACAACGCGATCAGGGCGAGCGAGAAGCGTCACGGCGGCGCGAACGATTATCAGATGTGCCTCGAGAGCTTCGACATCCACAAGGACAAGATCATCCGGACCCAGGACTCCCGCGACATGGGCGCCAAGTACTTGAACGTGTTGGACGTCGACTCCAGACTGGATTGCCTGAAATATTGCTGCGAGACTGAACGCTGCGACGTGTTCATCTTCGAGGAGAAGGTAATAACATGCCTAATCGACAGGATTATTCTGAATAACCTTATAAAAAATTAAACAGGAAGGAGGGGGTGACCTACTGAGTATCTTAATATAGGCAACTTAAGGTCTGCGAAGCCAGCTTAAAGGGATATGGGCTTAAACATGTAAGAGCCTGGAGAGTAGGCAACTCATCATACACGTCCGCTGACTGGTTGTCAATCGTATCTCCGTCGTCCAGAGGAGACCATGTTGATATAACAAGCTCCATTTGACAAGAGACGCTGTCAATGTTTGAAGTGCACAGCATACAGATGGAGGACTACACCTTTGCAGAGCTAGCAGACATGCATCTTGTTTTTGGAGAAGTTTGTAGCGATTTTCTTGCTGTTGAAGAGCTTTACAGGGAACGATCTTCCAACAGGCATCATCCGTCAAGACATGAATGTTGACTCCACTCTCACATGGTTGTGCAAGTGGATATCTCCTTAAAGTGGCTTCGCAGACCGTAAACTGCTTATATCAAAATAGTCAGTAGGACTTTCTCCTTCCTGTTTAATTTTTGTAAGATTATTCAGAATCATCTTATATAAATGATACAAGATAAAGTGTTACCATGTTACAGGATCAATGTTTCATCTCGATTGTTTCGTCTCTTACAGAAACCGAGCAGCTGTTATCTTTTCCAGTGTGGCCCGCTGCACGATTTCAAGTGCAAGTTTACGAGGCACGCCAATTATACCAGTGCGGTGCGCACCAGTTATCCTATACAGAATGTACAAGTGGAAGAGGAAGTGAGGATATCTCAGCAGGAGCACGAGTTAAAATCTCTCAGGTACTTATCTATGATTCCTTATTTCCTTTATCGATTTCGCGACTAATTAAATGTTCTCGTGCCTCAGAAAAAGTAACGAGATCACGTCGGATTACGGATTCACGGAAACTCCTGTCAAATCTGTAGTCACGCAAATAGCAAAAGTGATACTAACTACGTCAGCGCCAGTAAAACCAGGTATGATGTTATTCTAAACGTTAGGAGTGTCTGAGTGTTATAAATAATTGAAGAATTTACAGATCGATATTAACATAAATCTTTTGTCGTTAATAATAGCTTGCTCCAGAAATCAGTACGAGTGTCGTACATCCGGAGATTGCATAGCCATTTATAACGTTTGCGACGGTATCCCGCAATGTGCGGACGGCTCTGACGAAGCAGCAGATCTCGTATGTCCCACGGAGAAACCGACGGTTCCTCCAATAATACAGGCGCCACGTCCGCCCGCCGATATCCTCCGGTATCAGCAAGTGATCGATCAGCGTAAGCCTCTTCCCCCGTTCTATCCCAGGCCGGAGATCAATCCTAAAGCTTGGGATATATCGAATCTGGCCCATCAAATATCACAGCCGCAAAATATGATATATCCCGACCAACCGGTAGAGGTGCCGCAAATGCATACGAATTACGGATCATCGGGATACCACCCGCCTGAATGGAATTATCCGCCTCTATATGAGCCAAATAAGGATCCCTATGTCCCTGCTAATACTATTCGTGAACAACATATGAATCCTTATGAACGTATGTAAAATATAATTCTTTTGCCATACATAATCGTCATTGGATTGCTTCATATGGAATGTGAATATGTTTCCAGAGCAACCACATATATTTAATCACAAAGGTTCGAGCGTCATAGGAAACAATGAAGCGGATAGGTAATTCAAAATATTGTCCTTGTAATTATTACATTAAACTAACGAATAATTAGACTCTAATTTGTGTTTTGTAATATTATGTTAGGGGACCGTACATGGATTCCAAACACCCATATTCTCCACATTTTCCATCGTCAAACAAAGCAGTTTGGCAAGAAAATCCCGTGCAATTTTCACCATCTGTTGCACCGAACTCTCAACATAAGCAGGCCAATGATGTGGGAAATCTTGCAATAATTACGACGACGCCCGCTTGTGATGTAAGTACGTCTTGTGATGTAAGTACGTCTTTCGGCAATTGGAGTTATTACAGAATCTTGAAAAATTTGGTAAATAATAATTTCGTTAATAGACTTCGGAGGAACATAAAAATGAATTAACAAATGAGAATAAGGAACCTGTACAGAAGGAAGAAAAAGTCAATAAATATGTGACAACACATGTAAAGACAAGCAAACAAATCACTGAAAAACCAACTTTATCAGCAAGTGAGATTGTTGTTAAACATAATCATGTAAAAGAAGTGAAAGGTAAATGTAGTTATAAACTTACTATAATATTAAAGAAGGAAAAAATGTCTACTATTCTATTTTCTTATAACACGGTTTCTTTCAGATCATAAAACTGTGATTGTAATCGAAGAGCGCGCAAAGGCACATGAGAGAACTGACGTTATTGCGGAACATCTTCAAATAATCGAAAATGACGTTTTAAAGCCCAAAGGTGCCGTAGTGTCGTTATCATTGGGACTTATCGCGACCGCGATCACGGCTGCTTTAATTGTTTGCCGATTGCGAGTAGTAAAACGGCGTGGACGATGCGGGCATGGACCTTTTGCGCACGATGCCGATTATTTAGTTAACGGAATGTATTTATAAGTAAATACGAATTGCTTATATAAATTTAGCCGCAATCTAGTCATTTTAATGTATTTATCATATTTTCGTATCAGGTTATATTTCCATGATTACGATCTCTTTAAACGAATTTTGTGTCATTCTCTAAAGCTGAAACTTTGTTAGCTATGCTTATTCGCTTTACATAAAATTGCAAGTGTTTTTGTGATTATTGATAGCATTTTGATATAAAAATGCAAAAAGCAAGAAATTTATGAATTAATGTTATATTATTACTGATTTTTCTCTATACACATTATATTTATTCTTATTATTTTAAATATCTTTTGCGATAAAACCTTGCAAAAGTGTTTTGAATTGTAATATAGTTAATTATGAACAAAATTTCAATTGATACATATGATAGAGTTAGATAAAGGTATGTATATACATTATTATTACATGAAAAATCTTTTATGCCTTATCTTACTCAGAAATATTAACTAGAAAATGAAACATTTATCTTAATATAAATATTATTTTATAAATTTATGCAATTTCAATAAAAAAATTTAAAAACAATAAAATAATAAAAAACTGATAAATGACCATTTTATTTATTAACAGAGTCCGAGATATTCTATAAGATATTCTCGTTTAAAAATAGTCTTCTAATATATCAAAAAACTTATTTAGTAACAATAGAACATTGTGATCTTACACCATAATACGCAGCACACGCTTTCATTGTAAAATTAATCTCGTCGAGCATAATCAAGCAATAATCAAGAAGAATACTCCTCAATCATTTCTTTAATTATACAATATTTTGTTCAAGTATACAATTTTTCAAATTATGTATTGTCTATATGTGTATAACACATAGACAATGTGTATAACTAATATTAAAAAAGTTTCCTCTCTTTTATATTCAACTGTTTTCTTAGTTTTCTTGCTTATAACTCAATAATTAATTTGATAAAGGATGAATTACCACAAGTACTGATTCTGCTTCATCATGTACATAGGATAAATGACGTGTCAATAATGCATCATGAATAATCCATAACGAAAATCCAACATTCCCTCCATGTTCCTTCGACTTTGCACAATCTCTTTTAAAAGTTCATATTAAATTTCGATTCACCACTATGTACGCGTATTAGCTGCGGCGTTTTGTTGGGCTCGGATAAATTCTGGGTAATCGATATAGCCGTCGTTATTACTGTCGTCCATGCTAAGTATCGGATCTATCAATTGCACTAATTCCTCATCCTTGAATAATTTATCGCCGTGCGTACGAGAATCCGGACTACCTTGTTCTACGGATACAATGGAAATACTTACAAATTCAGTTGCGCAAGAAAAGATACAGTAAAAAGAGAAACTGCTGATGGATTTAGTTCGTACGTACCATGCCAATGTATAAGCGACTTGATCAACTCACAACCGTCCAACTTATTGTTATTATCTGCATCGTGCATCTTGAAATAGTGAAACTGCAGCTCCTGATCTGTCATCTTGCTGGTATCTATTGGAACGTCAGCGTGCTCGGCGATATGTCTGGTAGAAAAAAAGAAATATACTGTCATTTGTGTATTGATGCTTTATAGCATTTGTATATTGTTGCTTTATAGTAACAAATTGTTGGTGCCTTATCTTTGGCTTGATTGCAATAAAGATAAAAATAATAATAATAAAAGAATAATAATAAAATAAATAAAAGATAAATAAAAAAATACTAAGATAAAAAAAATAATAATAAAAGAAGCTAAATAATTAAATTTTTACGTAAACCCGTATCCAGATGATACCTACTCTTTCTCGTGAGCTATGTTGGCGGTATTAAGTAACTGAGGTTGCCCATGACCATGCCCATGTGGTTGTTGAATCTGAGGCTGACCAGGAATTTGTTGTTGCATGGGTACTTGCTGTTGCATGGGTACTTGCTGTTGCATAGGTACTTGCTGCTGTACAGGTACCTGCTGTTGCATGGGTACTTGCTGCATTGATGCTTGCTGAAGGGGAACCTGTTGCTGCGCTGGTACTTGATACTTAGGCAAAGTTTTATTATGCCAGACATTAATTAAATCGGAACTCGTTCTTAACTTAAACATATACTAAAGAAAAAAAGCCAACAGCGAAGATAAGATGTAGCGGTATTGAAGATAATCAGGTGACTGAGATGTAATCAAGCAAATTTACCTGTTGCTGCGGCACGTGCTGCGCATGTTGCGGCATTTGTTGCTGAAACAGACAAGTAGTCAATTATAAAATAACGTACATCGGACTATCGTTAACGACAGCTGTTTATAAACAATGTTGAATACTTCAACGCGAGGATTTAGGCCAGTATAATTCTGCTGTACATTTAGATGTCAAAAACCTGACAATAACAAACTTGACGCTTACTCGCCGGTAAATAAAACGTGACCGAACGATTTTTCTTAGAGTACCCACAACGTCGGAAATCAAACTTGACGGAATTATACCGGCTTCGCTTCGAATTGACTCCCACGTCATGCGCCGGGAAGCGACCACGTTGAACCATATGTTGAGGATCGTCGTTGGGAAAAGCGCGAGTTACCTGCTGATAATGCTGAGGCGGTACGCCGGGCGGAACTCGTTGCGCCTGGACGAGGATGTATTTGCATCCGAACGACCCGATTATCAGCACGCACAGCGTCCAATGCATCTTCGTTACGCTGTATCGAGAAAAAAGGAAACAACGTACGTTAGTCTTGGGCTCCGGGACGTGTCGGCGAACGCTCTCGCGCTCGACCACGTTGCCACGCTCGGCGAGATCGTGAAAAGGTACCTCTCGTTTACGCTAGGAAATGTCCAGGTAGCTTGTCATCTGCGTGAACGTTTCGTTCATCGACCGCCACGAGGTTACGAGCGAGCCGCCGTTCGCGAGTCACGTCACTCACGTCTCAGGAAAACCGTACGATGTGCCGAAACCACGCCGACTGACAGTGACGTGGACGTGTTGGACTGTTGTGGACAGATGCCGCGCGGTTTCGTTCCACCATGGAAAAGGCACGTAACGAAGATCGTTTCCAGAAAAGAACCTGCGAAGATGGACATTGCCGCGTGTTTTTAAAGCATTAAAAGATTAAAAACCGATTGTTGAAACCTGTTGATAAACTAATAGTTAAATAATATGTCTATCTTTGGCTAATTTGGAGGAAAGACACATATATGTGCTTTCACCATTAAGTAGTTTACGAACAAGAGTTGGATCGAACAACTGGCCCTAAATCTTAAAAAAAAAAAACATTTAAAAAGTCGCTAAGCATGAAAAACTGTTATATATTGAAAAAATCTGTTGTATAAAATTGTTTTAATATACTCAATTAAAAGTATAAAATAATTGTGCATTGCAACATAAATCGTGTCGATTTCAGTATAAAGAATAAAAAGAATATTTTAGGTGAATAAGTGTTGTTTCACATTTCATATATAATTTTAAAAACATTAAAAATGTTTTTTAAAAAAAATTAAACATTTTTAAAGACCAAGAGATAACAGAATTAGATATTTAAATTGGCGATTGGCTCGCCAGTCGAGCCCCCGAATCCGGCCAATCACGTTCGGCCGCTCCGAGGCGACGCAGCGGCCGATTATTTTTATCTTTGAGTGGTCTCGCCATTTGTTTCCGTCAACGCTCGGAACACTTTTACTTGCGGAAGTCAGCTATCGTTCTCCAGATGAATTTCACACAGGTATGAAGTGTTTGTGCTCCGCGCGCCCGTCGCCGTGCTCCGTGCTATTGGTGCTGCAGTGTGTGTTATTCGGAACGCGCTTTTTGTTTCCGCGATTGGCACTCCTGCTCCTCGTTTCGCGGGCCGCGGGAGCAATCGCCTGCGCGAGTACGTGCCGTATACGCGTTCAATAATTTCCGTGTGTATTAAGTGTTTGTCGGAATTAACGTACCGCGCGAATCGCTCGCTTGAGACGGAGATACCGGAGGCGGAGACGCGGCGAGGCGAAGTCGGCGACGGGCGAATTGGTACGTACGGCAATTGCGAACGATTGACTTTCGCCGTGACATTCGCAGGCGATAATCGTGGTGCTTGTCTCGCCATATTTCTAAATTCGAATGCAGCATTTCATTTATCGCGTGTCGCGCTTTGAACGCAGTGCCGGAATTGTCTCCGATGTGATTTATCTCCGATTCTCTCCGGGATAATTGAGGGCTGATACTCTGTCGTACCGAGTGATTCGAATAACGGAACGCCGCGATGTATCGCCCGTTTCGCGAATATGCGTCATATTCTCGTGGATCCGGTGGATCTCGCGTAGCGTAAATTGGCGGTCGGCAGTCACGATTCTTCGTCGCGCAAATTAATAACGCAGTTTCGCTTTCGCGAGATTTACAAGTTCGATACCGTACTGCGCGTGCTGTATTAATTTCAATAGCGTTATCTTTGATTAATCAACGGCGCGTCTGCGTGTCTTTATCAATCGTCCGCTCGATTTGCGTAGTGTCGCGGCAAGTTGCCGACATCTTAGAACATTTCGTCGTCATTGAAGTAACGCGATGATCGAACGCAGAACGACTCGGGGCGATTTTTATTATTATAATTGTTTTATTAATTTATTTAATGAAAAAGAAGACAATTATTAATTATGTCGCAATTTTATTCTAATTCTTTGTAGCCTGTCTATCCATATTTATATATCGATAACTTGATTTTGTAATACATGCTTTTATATTACGAAGCAAAGTACTTCCTTCCCCACGGGTACGACCTTGGCGAGGTGGGAAGGCCCAGTACCCAGTACGAGGATTTTACCCAAGCAAAACTCTTGTTCTGCTTGGATAAAAATCTAAAGACGGGGAAGCTAACGTACCCTCGTCCGCCGATTTAATTGAATAAACGAACCGCAGCCGGTTCGTCGCGTTTGCTTCGGGAGTGCCGTTCAAGTAATCGGACTAAAGGACTTTTTCAAACGGGAGTGCCGTACAGTATCGCGCGAGAAAGACTTTTACTGAAATTAGTCCGCGCGCGATTGTAGTTTATTATCCGCGAGTGTTTCTCGCGAGTGTCCTGTGCGGTGAGAGGAGGAGGAGGTCCGAGAGAGACATCGGGCACCGACGGAGCAACCTTGGGGTAAATATCATTATTTCTTAGCTACATAAAATTAATGATTCGTTTCCTTTTATTCGAATCGTTTTATTTCGATAAGTTAAAAGTAATTAAAAGCAGATAAATTAAAGATTTTATTCTTGTAAAGATTTTTTTCGGTAAATAACTAATTATTGCTAAATATCTCATTAAAAGACGAATTAGAGACGCGTTAAAATTATCTGTTGAAATGTTGATTATTTTGAGCATTTTTTAAATTTGAATCTTGTTTGTATGTTACAGTATCATCGTAGCTACGTGGCTGCATAACTCCGTCCGTTGCGCATCGAGTTGGTGAGTCAAAAAAATTTTTTTTATTGTTTTATATCATTTACGTATATCTATATCCACGGTTCGATCTCTATCAAGAGCTAATATTTCATTGTCAGTTAAAGTAACACGCAGTCCATTGCAAGGAAAATAAAATTTAGATGTTTATAGAATGCAAAAATAAAGACGCTCGATATTTTCTTATTTTTTTACTTCTTTTCAAGTCTATTTTTGGATTAATATCATTAGAATAAAAATTATAGCCTTATATGTATAAAGTAGAAATGGATTTATTATCAACACGCTCGATATTTTTTCGACGAGGAAATTCGGGACTTCGGGATGTAATAAAGGTGCAAAATATTATTTTATTTTGATAAAAATTGAGATGAGATTTATATTGTGATGACGATTCCTTTACACAGTTTATACATAAAATCTATGTACCACAGGTAAATGCTAATTTACCTGTCTTTACTCTACTTTCAGATAACAAATAATTATTAAATAAACTCTCATATGTACAAGTCACGAATTATAAAACTACCCTCTAATGCGTAAATCCGTTATTTTGTCACTTTTTACAAAAAGGGTCGCTCGAACGATGTAACTTAAGATTACGTAAAAAAAGAAAGATCCTGAAGACGCGTATATATATACTTGAAGGACACTGATATACGAGAAATAAATTATCTATCTCTAAGCGCCTTTCTCCTCCCGTTTATACACATATATGTATTAGTATCGCAATCGATACTAATACAGCTACAAAACTTATAGCGATACTTTGGACTTTCTTCTCGAAACGATGCTCGCTTCTTTTCACGATTCGATCTTTTACGTGTCTGAACCGTCTTTGCATTTTTTTTTTACAAAACACTACTACAAAACTTGCTGCCCGCTATAGAAAATCTACGATCGCCATCCGCTAATGCTAGCCGCGTAAAAACGCTAAGTCTACCAGCTACTATAATACAGAAAAACATACAATTTCCACAGTTGACTAGTTACACATTATCATGTTCTCTCGTCTGATATCCGTTCGTATTATCTACGCGATCCAGCATATGGGCGAATATCTCCGTCACGATAACATCTCCTCGTTTGTCGTTCGATACCTTTGCAAGGCACTGATTCATGGCACAATTATTACATCTACGTATAAGGTCTGTATAAGCGATATACGAATTCGCTTTTTGTGTTCAAGGACGCCGCAAAAGATAGTGTCCTTTCAGTTTCCGCTTGTCGCTCGTTCCTTCGCGTTGATCCTAAATCTGGCGTATGTCAAAATTCGCGATAAACAATAGCGACACAGGGTTGTTAGGTTTCGTCGATACGCAAAATAACACTGACATACGCTACCGCTTCATGAATAACGCACTCTTCTTAATTCTACGCGCTACACAGGTCAATACTGATTTATTTTATTTGGCGTGTTCGCTTGTTTCAGTCGGTTATCCTTCGCGTATGATCTCTTACGCTCAGACTCCTCATCTCTTTGTTATTTATCGTATTTCACTCCGCTCGCTCTTGCCGATAGTTTATTACACTCGCGAGTCGGCTGGAGTTATCTCGAGTACCTCATCGTCTACGCGAGATCTAAGTGACGTTCCTCGCAACGAGTACACGACTCACAGCAGATATGGAAATTTCTCCTCGCCTTCCTCTTCCGTCTCGCTGGACTCTTGACTGGACGGAGGCGTGTCCAACTGGGGCAGGCCAAGATCCAGATATTCCTAATGTCGAAGAAGCATGTTAAGATCAAGACTGCTGCTACAAAAATCCTGCTTTATTTATCGACATGCGCGGATATCGCGACTCACCTCGTTCGCCGTTATCGTTAATATTCTGTCGAGATCGATGACCAGTTCTTCAAAGTTCGGCC
This sequence comes from Temnothorax curvispinosus, assembly GCF_003070985.1. Lineage (NCBI taxonomy): Eukaryota > Metazoa > Arthropoda > Insecta > Hymenoptera > Formicidae > Temnothorax > Temnothorax curvispinosus. The sequence goes on along the minus strand of NW_020211271.1, from coordinate 368,548 downwards.
TTTCGCCCGGTTGATAACTCCAACAGTCTCTCATGAGCATATATCTATAAGCAAGGAATCGAGGAGTATATTCTCTCGAAAATGAAACGTATATCGAGTGCGTTATGTAGGCAGATTGCGTATAAAGCATGCCTTACATTTCGATCGAGCAGCAGGGCGGCTTCTCCATTCGATGGCCCGATCGAAGTAGCTGGAATAATTTCTCAACCGACGGCACGGACGGATAAGGCGTGCCGCCCAGCGTCATAATCTCCCACAACAGAATCCCGTACGACCATCTGGAAGAAATGAAAAATGTTAAGGGATAAAGATAAATGCGAAAGAATTATAAGTCGAAATAATTAAATAAAATTCTCTGTTGGAGGAAAGAATTATTATTCTTGGACACTCACACGTCGGACTGAGTGGTGTAAATACGGTGAAACAGAGCCTCTGGGGCCATCCACTTCACCGGCAACCGTCCGTCCGTTGTCTTCCTGTAGTAATCGTGGCAATGAATGTCCCTGGCGAGACCGAAGTCAGCGATCTTCAGCACGTATTCGTCACTGACGAGGACATTCCTGGCCGCCAAGTCTCTGTGTATACACCTCCTACTGGCCAGGTACTCCATCCCACGCGCCACTTGGTACGCGAACGAGACCAGATCCTTTTGCGTGAGGGTCCTTCGTTCCTTCGGCTCTTGTCCGATAGCCGGTTCGTATCCCGCGGTGGGTCTGTGGTCTCGGAGGAAGTCTCGTAGATTGCCGTGAGGAGCGAACTCCACTACGACGTATAGAGGACCGTTCTGAGTACAGGCACCCAGCAAATTGATAATGTTCACGTGCTTGCCGATCATCTTCATCATCTCCATCTCCGAAACCAGATCCATCATCTCGGTGTCCGTGTGACCCTCTGTTAACGAGAATATAGATATGTATAAAATATAAGATACATCTTTCTTTTTCTCCTCTATGCAATCGTAATCGTATATTTTTATTTGCTCACCTTTCAACATTTTTACCGCTACGACGCTGGGTATTCCGGGTTTACCGGTGTTCGTCTCAGCCCTGACGACCTTGCCGAAGGCTCCTTCGCCTAAGGTATTTCCAAACGTGAAATATTCCCTCGGCAATTCCCAAGCGCTGTCCAGTGGCAGCTCGTACTCGGACACGTTGTCGCTGGTGTTGTCCTCGGCGATGACGGTGGACTTTTGTTTCTCGATTTTCACCACCGGCATCAGCAGCTCCCCTTCTGCGTTCTGCGCGTTCACCAATTTCTGCTTCTCCACGATCACCTTCTTGGTCCATTGCGTGACGACCGCTGCTCGCGCCGTTTCTATCGCGAGCAGCTTCTTCATTTTCTCGCGTTTCAGTCGATGGAAGATGTATATCACTACGACGACACCCACGGCAAAGAATATGCATAGAATGCCCGCTAGAACGTTCACTAGGATCTGCGGCTTCGCGGCTAGCGGTACTCTCTGCTCGTCCAGTGCTGAATAAATTTTATAGAATCAATATATGTACAATAGCTTACTTGCCTTTTGTACTCCACTCAAAAATATTTTGTTCCTATGAACGGTACGCTTAAAAACTTCAAAAAACAAAACTGGGTTGTAACACACTCACTTTCGTGATCTACTACACGTAGATAAGCGTTAGCAAATGTTTCCCCTAAAGTGTTCTGGGCAATACACGTGTACCATCCCTCATCCTTTTCAGTAACGTTGTACAGATTCAGCTCTTCAGGATTTTCTGCTCCCTTGTTTCCAGCCTATGTCGAACGAAAAACGCCACTGTTAATTGTTTGATGCGTTAATCAAACGTACAGCGATATTTACATAAGTACGTGAGCGCGAGCGCACATTTTAATTTGCTTCTTTGATAAATGTTAGGACAGCACAGAGCCACATTAAGTTAGCAATATTCGAAAAATTCGAATTTGAAAGCAAAGATCGAAAGAAAGCGATTAAAAGAACAGATCGCGAAGTTTGCATGCAAGCTGCGCCCACCTTGACCTCCACTCGTAAGCTCTGATTGGTCTTGTTGACGGTGTCGAAAGAAGTATGATAACCATGATACCATTCGAGATGACGATGAGCATCGGATAACACCTTGCAGTTCATACTAACGTTCCTTCCGACAACTACCGTGGTATTTCGTGGTGGAATCGTCAGGATCGGTCGATGCGCTACTGTCTCTACAGAGAAAAAGAAACCCAACCACCAATAACGTTAAACCAACAATAATAAAACAAGAAATACATAGAGAATTCACCTGTTCAAGTTATTTGGAATATTTTTACGCCTGTAAAAACGGAAAGATGTGTGAAAATAAAAGCTCGTAACATAGAAAAATAGACAGACCGGATCAAGCCTGTTTGCTAAATTGTAAAATAGATGTGGCGGTCGGAGCAACATCCGCCTACACGTACGCAACCCGAACCACCAAAATAGATAAATGTATTATTTACATAAAAAAATATAGCACCCATTAAATCACGTTTAATTCTCCTTCTTACAGAGTCAATGTCCTGTATGTGTATGTTTTGATTTCTATATATAAAATAGATTGGAATAAAATAAAGCGTAAAAAGAAATAAGATCCGCAACCGAGAAGCGAGAGAGACATATGCTGCAAAATGAAATAATCGAGTTTGTTAATCACTAGGACAGAGTCTTCTTCGTCCAAACCTGAAAAAATTTTGAGAATAGTTTACCCTGCACCATTGAGTTAGCACGGCAACAAAGTATTACGATTAAACGAATTTGTTAAAGAAAATTCGTCGATTAAATGAATTTTCTAAAAAAAAAGAATGGAGATAAATAAATGATCAGGACCCAGGACCCTCCACCACCATCATCGCGATAAATGGCGGTTGTACCTGGATCAGAGTCCCTTTGGCTTTGGGCGAGTCCTCTTGATCGCCGGGATATTCGGCGACTTTATACCATTCTATATACGGTTCGAGATCGGAGACAATGGGGCACCTGAAGGTCGCGGTACTGTTAACCAGAGCAGTCACGTTCTTCGGGTAGTCCTCATTGATGTACGGCTTATGCGGGAAACGCTCTGCGGTTTCGTTAACATCTTAAGTCCGCGCACGACGAGTCGTGCGTCCGCGTAATGACGCAGACGCGGCGCAAAATTGTTGCATGTTGCAACAACGAAACGACCGAACTCGCGTAGCAAGCAAGAAGAATCGTGGCGTCTCTACTCACCAATAATGTCGACTTTGAAGGTATAGTTGATGCAGCCCAGATAATTGCACACGATGCACGTGTAATTGCCGCTGTCCTTGGTAACGAGATCCTCCAACCTCAGGGTCCACTTGGTACGGATCACGACGCCAAGATCCCGTCTTGGTTCCTCGTTGTTCTTCAGCCACGTGATGTTCGGTTTGGGATTGCCCACGCTCGGGCATCTCAATCGCATCGTGCTGCCGGCGGGCTTCACCACCGTCAAGTGCATCTCGTCGGTCTTGTTGAACGATGGCGGGCTTTCCGGGACCTTCTGATTGTGCTCGTCCTCCGCATCCTGCTCGCTCTTCTCGTCCAGGTCCGCGTCCAATTTCTCGGTGTCCATATGCAACGACCGCGTCTCCGGCAAGTCTGCGGAAGAGATTATTATTGCGTCGTGTACAGCGCCCTTGACATTATGATTCAATTCGACACGACAGTTAATGTCACGTTTAATTGAGATTCGCGAGTGGGGAGTTATCGGGGGACAACTCACTTCTGGTTTCGGTCTCGAGATCGTTGCTCCCGTCTTCCGGTCTGAGCACGTTCATCGCGCCGCTCCTGTCCTCGCCTTCGTTCTCGAAGCCGTCGTTCTGCAGGTTCTCGACGCGCACGCTCACGTTCTTCCAGTCGATGGTTTCATTCGACTCCAATCTACAGCTGTAGACGCCCGTGTCGTCCATCTCGACATATTTGAACTTCAAAAGCTGCTTGTTTACGCGTATCCTGCTGGTCGACTTATGCAACGCTTCGTCGTCTTTATACCACGTCGTCTCGAAGTTGAAGTTTTGGCAACGTAGATTGAGCTTCTCGCCCACGGACACCACAATGTCGGGATTAATTTCATCTGCAATTTAAACATTATGCATCTCATTATAACGTTGTGTGAATATACCATGACTGCGAATATGCATTCAATCTGTATCCATCGGGTGTTGTAACGCGATGTTAACGATATTATTCGGCCTTTCTTCGTACACGATTTCCGCGAAGTGAAACTCGTGATTTATTACTCAGATTGTAGCTTCGTATCGAAAGAATCTGAAGGATCCCCTAAAGCCAATTAATGTTTCTGCCTTCTTAAGAAGAATAAAACGTCACGGCATCGTTTAAAGCGAATTATAAATCGATCGCGTGATAAATTAAGTAATTTTAACTTGGTCGTTAATATTTTGCTCGTTTTTTGTCGCATCGTCTGTCGCTTCGTATAGATTTAGCTCGTCGACGCGACGCTCTATAATAATCGCCGTCGCGAGAATTCACGGAGGTCAGATAGGGATGTTTTGTGATGAGAGAGAAAGAGAGAGAGAGAGCAAAACGACACGGAGCTTGGCTCGGGTCCGTCCAGTCTGCCTATCCCGCAATATTCGCGCCGGTTTGATCAAGGAAACTCATTTTCCTCCGCGGCTCATTCATGAGGCCGACCGACCGGACCTCGGAGTATCGCCATTTGGAAGACAGCCAGAAGTGAATCGCGACACTGTCCCTTCCGACGTTCCATCTGGAGCCTTTTTGCCCCTCCGTCCCCGGAATGCGTCGCACACTATTTTTAGAGCTATCCCCCCGCGAAACCCCCCCTCGCCGTCTCTCTTCCCCGGTGAATCGCCCTGTCATTACGACCACTAATAGTACTACGAGGCGCGTCGCGCGTCTTCATCATCGTTGAAATTTCGATTATTAATACCCAGACATGATCGCCCCACTCGCATCGATCACCATTCATTTGGATCGCAACGATGATCGGTGAGGTTTTTTTCCTTTCTCTATTTCAGCGGATCTGCTTCCCGAGTTATTCCAGACGCGCCGGGAAGAAAGGGAAGAGACTTTAATTCAATCGAGATCCCCGAGTGGAGATCTTTCTTTTCGCAAATCTTTAAACATCCTCGCGCCGAGCCTATCCTTGCGCACAAACGAGTCGTTGTGCATTGTGAAGAGCCCTCGACGGAAATCGATTGAGTTTATATTGTCGCTCGTCGCCGTGGGCGCTTCGCTTCGCTCTTTTTCGGGAGACAGCGACAGATGCGGGGCACGTGGCATCGGCGGCTGCGATCCGGTGCGCGAAGTTCGGTCCTGCATCGAGACGGAATCTGCGCGGGGTGTCCTCCCAAAAATTTAATTCATCCTTATTGGAACTCTTTTGTCGTCTTCAAAATCAAATCTGTTTTTTGGATATTTTTCTAAATAACCCGTCGTCCCAAAAACTCCGCGTTGAACCACGCCGGATCGTGGACTTCGACCGATACCTATAAACTTAGGGATCGATTCCTCTCGGTACGCAACTGCATGGCCATCTGCCTCGAGCCAAACGCCAGGAATAGCCTTAAACGTTTCGAGAGCTTCGCGCCACTTTTGCCGGTGTTGTTCTCATCTCTTTCTGCCTCCAGCCTTCCCTCGCCGATGAGCTTTCGGTCGCGGTAACGAGCTTCGGCACGTTTTGGATGTTTGTATAGAATTAGTCGCACGGCGAAGAACGTAGAAACATTACGTCATGTAAAAGAATTTTTCAAAAAGAAGAAAAAGAGTACCGGCAAGTTCGACACGCTTGCAATTCTTTTAATAAATTCCTCGGGTCGGCGAGAATTTTGTTTGCCGCGTCACCTTTGCGCACAGCATCCAGGAACACGACTGTTTGCGATGTAAATAAAGAATTCGCAGTATGCATTAAGAAAGGAACAAATTAGCATCGGTAAATATAAAGATTTTGATCGAAATCAGACTTATTTTGCAGTTACGAGCCGCTGGAAATATTCCGAAATAAAATTAATTCAATTTTAATTTCGATATCGAGCGCGCCTCGTTCAAGACCATTTAGCCATTAACGTCGCGCGCGACGACGGAAACCCCTGGTTTGTCAACGTCAGCGGCCGTTTATTTACCCGTGTCGCGCCTGAAACGCACGCATTTTTACCCCGACACAACGCACTGTCTAACTGACGTATACAGCGTTTTCCCTCGTCGTGCATGGTTGCGTGGATAGTGATAGTTATAGCGGCCGCGTTAGAGAAACGATCTCTGTCCCGCGCTCGTTCTTCAACGTCCCTCGGTCTCCTCGCGCACTATGTCTTCGCGAAGAGCGCCGTATAATCTTCCAATAACACAACCCGATCTTTAAACGTAGGCTTTCTTAGGCTTCTCTCATCCTTCTCTCGTCTCTTAGGCCGCTCAGGCGGGAAGCTCGCGGTGCATCTCGCTGCTGCAGCACGTGCCGCTCGTAAATCGCTATCAAAGTTTCCGCGCAAACGGAGGCGCGGCTACCGGTTCTCCGAGTGCCGGACGGCTTCATAAATAATCGCTGTTTTCTCGCGTGCGCGACTAGGAGTAAAATCACTCTAATGCGAGTAATATTTTGTCATTGATACCATGGCTTCTCGTAATTCAATCGTCAGATGTGAAAGTCGAATACGAAAAGAAGCGTTCGCCGCATTACGTCTTATTTCTTCACGTCTAACGTGATTCAAGAAGATAATCGGACAGGTAACGATAAATCAGTCTCAGCCTCTAAACCGATTTATCGGTACCAGTCCGATTATACCTTGAACCGTAAATCGTAAATAAGGTGACGTGACGGGCATTCGTTCGACTTTCAGCGCCGTCCGACTTTTCACGTCTTCATCCGTGAACGAGAGATTCGGAGAGCGCTAAATACTGGCGATACGATTGCTCGTTCAAAGAAACAAGGCGAGGTCAGCCAACAAGATGGATTACCGTCGTCGTCGTCGCTCCCGACGCGAGTCGTGCCAAAAATATTTTCACTTGACTGGCCCCGCCGATCTCCACGATTTGTGCGAACGCACAAATTAATCTGTACCAGATTAGAAACTCGAAAAGAGGACCACTGTCTCTCTATATTATCTCGACGAGCGTTTGGAGCTTTCTACGATCATCTCGCACAATTATCAGATCGTTTTGCATCGTTCGCTCGCTTCAGATGGAACCAGATCTCTCGCTTCGCTCGAAATAGCCAGAAGTCGTCGAAATAAAAGGCGCCAGTCGTGAGGATATCATGCGCGGACAGCGTCGCAATTTACGTTCTTTTAATTGCTCGTTGTTTCTCTGCTTTCACGGAAACGAATCAGTTGCTGAGCGAACGCCCCTTGCACTGCTGATATAATCTTCGCGTTGAAAAAATTGTAAAGAATGTGAAGAGAATTGTTAACCGGGTGAGAACTCCATAGTTTTTTTTTTTTAAGAGTTAGCAAGATAAATATTTGACTCGAGATTTCCGAAAAATTTGTTCAGAACTGTAAACGAGTCCCGCGATACGGCGGATGAACAAACAAACGATTCGCAAAATCAAACAGCGCTGAAGACTTATTGTTAGCAGAAGCTGAGCACACCGGATTATATGGATCATTCGCGATTAATCGGCAACGTAAAACGGCTCCGAACTCTAAACGACGACAGAAATCACGACTGCCAAGTTCGCGTCGGAGTCATCTTACTTCACGAGCGAAACGAGAGCCTAGAAGTGGCGGCCGTGGAAATAAAGAAAAATCGACAGGCGAGAAAGATCTCTCGACCTCGAAGAAGTGCCCCGCGGTGTCGGATTACGATCGTCCCACGCGTACGGCTTTTAGCGTCTTCATTCGTAGAGGAGAGAGAGCAAGAGAGATCTCTTTCATGCCGCCGATGTTATAGCGGTCGATCTTACGCGAGATGATGATTCGACAAAAAGGAGAAACTCTAGACGCGATAATTCTTGTGCGAGCGGCGCGGCGCGATCTCTCCGCGCGGAAACGTTAAAACGCCGACCCTTTTTTCTTCATTACACACAAGATCCTCTTTTTCATAGAACGTTCACCTATCCCGCGACGAACGTCGGTCTCTTCGCGGAAACCCGTCGGTGCGCTCAAAGTTTCGTAATTGAAACTGGACGGCGATGTTTTTTCCCGTCATCGGGTTAACGATACTTTACGGCACGAACGGAGTATCGTCGATCCAATTATACCTTGTTCTATTCTGTAGCGCGTGTTGACGGCTGAAATCGTTTTATTTCGATCTTTTTCTGCCCGGAGGAAGACAAAACGAACGTTCGTCGCGCACGGACGTCTTCTTCTTTCAACAAAAGACTCGATATATGATAATACGAGATAAAAAAACGGTCCGTGGCGAACCAAGCGAGATGAGTCGCGCAGGATCGGGGAGAATCCTGTTATACGTTTTAACGCATCGTCCGTTCGCGTTAAGATATCGCGTTAACAAAGTACACCGGGCCTCCGCTAGGATAGAGACCTGCCAACGAGGCTGACTCGACGATCTAATTAAGATTCCGTTTCGTCCTGATGTGGAAGCCGTCGTTTCATAATGGAGCGAATGCGCGGAGTAAAAAGGACGAGAGGAGATTTACGGTCCGGGAGACAGGGTGCAGATAGAAACGTCGGGATTCTTGACAGGTCGGCAGCCCTGAAACGATCGCCAGGTACACACATATCTAACCGCATAATTACACCTCGAAACGGATCATCCGACTCTCGGGAGATCGAGAGGGAACGTCGCTTAAGCGCGCTCGTTATCTTAACGAACGCGCCAAGCTTGTTTCAAGCTCCGTTCGAGATGGGATCGCCGGCGGGAGGACAGAGTCGTGCGGATTTATCTTCCGCGTCGGTTTTCCGGGTTGCGCTGCATCGAAGAGACGAGCGCTTTTCCGAGGATTCTCATCTGCGAGACGAACGGGCACGGGTCCAGCGGAAAAACGGAGTAACGCTCGATCAACTGGCAAAAGCGACCGAGATCTCTTGGCGAAATCTCCTTCTCGGTCCCCTCCCCCTCCCCCGCTGTCTCTCATCCACCCCCTATCCCTCCACCCCATAAATCGCGCTTCGCTGCCATCTCTTTCATTGTCCAATTGGTAATATCAGCCGCTATTACGCTGTTGAATACATTTAATAGACAAAAGATTGGCAGTGGCTCTCATCGCTCTCGTCGCTCTCGCGACGCGGCGAGGTCCCTTCCCGCCCTGAATTTAGTCCGAGAAAATGGCGTTTCGTATCCGCCATCGCCGGGAGAGTATCGTTGCTGGCGATTCGGTAATAGCGGGCTCCGCAGCCCGGCTCGGCATTCAATGACCGGGCAATTGGACAATTGAGCTCAATCATAATAACGCTCATACGCATATATCGTGCCAACACACAGAGACATGTCGTTTCGCCCGTTCGACCGGCGTCGATATTTATTTACCGAAATATCAATCCGCCACCGCGCCGTGGCGGAATATATGTCGAGCGCGTCGAAAATAATCGGGGCACCGTCAGCGTCAACCCGGGAACCCCTCCCCCGAGAGCGGACGGTATTATGAATCTCTCCGTCCGCCCGGCGCGACGTTTAGGTATTAGGCCGAGTCGCGGCGAAACGGGACCCCGTTTACGTGTCGCGCGTTTACGCACGTGGCCCCCGTCGCCGAAATTCCAACGAAACTCTACTTTCGAGCACGCACCAACTATGGAATATAGTGGAAATCACACCAGCGGGGTACAAAGCCCGTGTCTGTTCGCCAGATGTGGTGCCCGTTCGAAATTTTCGACCGCGCCCTCCTCCTTTTGACCGGGGCAGCATTAGAGCTCTCGACGTTCGTCGAAATCGACGTTTCCATTGTTTGGAACAATAAACGAATAGCCCACGCAACGTCCTCGCATACTGCTCGCCGAACGCATCGCAATATTACGTAATAGTAACAAAATTGGCGGCATGCAATTGCAATTGCAACGACAACAATATTTCACGTTTATCCTAATGGCAGAAGACTCATGTCCATTTCTATCAAAGATTAACTTTAATCTCGGTTTAACTTTTATCTTTTTCTAGTTCTACGAATTAGTTAATCTGCATTGATAGAAATGAGCATCGGACGTAATTAAATGGAATCGGTGACAATTTGCATAGCTATCGCGAAGATAAATGATCACTGCGTCTATGTGCGACACGCACCACCGATAATTACATCCACGTGGGATATAATTACCGTCGCGCTGACGCTAATTAATTACTGCCCGTGTTTCTCCGTTCGCGGCTTACATTTTTGGTGACCGAGCAAGTAATCGTACTGTCACGTTTTCCTTGAACATCGATGACTGCAACCGAGTGCCAGCGGTTACGATTTAAATAGCGGCGATATGTATGCATGTGGCGTGTTCTCCGACACGAAGTTTCCCGAGAATGCAAGCGCCGATAATTAAATCGTAGCTACGAAGCCTAGGAGCGACGTGAACTGGAAATAAACCAGGATCAAACGCTGCATTTGAAAGCCTGACAGAGAGCTGACGTTTCTCGGTACAGATTTCACGAAAGTTCCACCGCGCAGCGCGAATTATTCTTTCGTATTATTATTAACACGGATCGCAACCGTCGTATCAATTTTCTTCAACATCTTTTCGAGCAGACGTAGAAGCTGAATTCTTTCGCTCGGCATCCGGAGTTAATATAAATCGCTGATTAATTGGTTTTCAAGTTGGAAATATTTCCTCTAGAAGACGCATCTCGGGGCTTCTGCGCGCTGTTCGTTTTTCGTTTGTACTTCCGCTTTCGCTTTCACTAGCTTCCTCGTCGCTCGCGCTTCTTCCTTCGCACTTTTTTTCACGTCGCACGACTCGCACTAGCCATGCTTCGCTCCGGTTGTTCCTTTTTCGATACGAAAATACCGCGTAACAGACTTCCTTTACAAATCTTCGGCTCGCTACGACCGCGTACCAGGCGCGTCTCGTGGCATTTACTCGTTTTATTTGACTCGCGATTTTCCTGGAGAACGAATTTACCGAAGAATGTACCGCGATGAATGAAATAAATTATGACAGGATAATAACAAAATTTCGTTACAGGATAATAACAAAATTTTGTGGTAGTTTCGGTTTCCTACTGCGATTTCTACATCGTTTTTAAATATTAATGTTTACGAGATTTCCATCGTGCAACCGAGCTTTCATCTCCCTTTGCGAATATTCCTAGAAAACGTCGTTATGCCGCTTCCGTGAATTAAACGCTCTTGAAATATAACTCGACTAAAGCATTAAGCGGCACGTTCCATAAATCGTTTATACATCATCGCTTGTGCAACTTAAATCTGAACTTTTATTTGCATAAAATTCGAACATATACGTAACAAGTGTTCGAAAGATCTCCATCTATTATTAAATGAATATGATTGTGCAATTTTTCCAAGTAATGTATGTATGTAAGAGTTATGTTTTCTCACCTAGTCGAACGGTCCGTCCTTGCGTAAGTCCGACGCCCAAGATAGCGAGGATCCCGAAGATTATGCAGATCGTCGCCATTTCGACTCGCTCGACACCGGACATACGTGGTTAGTGTAATCGCGGCATGGGTGACTTCCTGAAACAGAAACCGTGGAAGGTTTATTTGTCTTTCCCTCTGAGGCGGGATAAAATAGCACGTGGACGGAAAATGCCTGTCAACGACTTTTTCAGGGGCAACGAGAGCGGTTACAACTTTCGATTCGATCACAATCACTGAGCTTACAGACGATGAAAGAGGGAAAGGAGGGTAATTATGTAAATGGTAGGAAAGGTGGAAACTGAAAAAGAAAATATTTGGAAATCTCTCTCTCTCTCTTCCTTTCTCTCAAAATAAACTCGCGATTATGTCGGTAATAATAATAGACGAGCAAAATGCTCATTTCCTACCACGTTCCCTCCTTTTCTTCGGCCGCCCGACCTCGTCGTATTTTTTCTCTATTTCGCGAGGAGAGTCTTCCCGTCGCTTGGCCGACGGCCAAACCCCGAAAACGCGATGCACTCGCCGAGGACACACCGACCAACGGTTTTAGACTTTAGACACGACCACGCTGAAACACGGCCCTGAGAGCACTAGCGTGCGAGTCAACGCACAAGCTCTGGGCACGTGCTTCCCGTCCGGGAACGCCACATTTAACGCGACTCGAAATCATCGTTATCGTAAATTCACACCGAATATGAACATTCTACGACGATCGATGTTCGCGAGCTTGATAGCGCAAAAGCGAGAGACGGATTTATCAAAAATTTGCAGTTAATAAAACGCCCAGCAAAATCAGATACTTCCATTTAAAACTGGCATGTACAGTATGTATACTTTATATATAGGTACGCGGCGCAAACAAAATAAATAATTATCGCAAGAAGCGATCGAAAGTAGATAGAACTGCAGACAACTGGCTATGAAGACGGAAGGTTCCGACGTTTTATAATAAAGTTTTTTTCCGAAAATTTGAGAATGATCGCCACAGTGTTAACGCTCGACCCGTTTTGACAGTAACAGTCACCTGTAATATAGTCACCTGTTTTGCTGACACGCGAAAAACTCGCAAACAAGTGTTATTGATCGTCATTTCTCATTGTTTCTCCGTGTTTATAAGGCGTTATGCTTTCTAAGAGCCGGTTTCCAACCTGCGTAAACTAACTGATAGTTAAATCATATATATGTCTTTGTTTATTTTTTACATTAGACAAAGATATTAGACATATAATTTAACTATTAGTTAGCAGTTAGCCTACCAACAGGTTGGAACAACCGGCCCTAAAAGTGTCAAAAAAGAAAATGAGGGAAAAATCAAACAGTCTATCTTATCTGACGATAAATCTTATCAACTTATGAGTATGATTAACGCCGATGTCTCTAAAAGAATTCGAATTACAAACAATCGGTTATCAACCGACTATTTCGTATGTCATTCTCAGTACCTATATCCGATTTCGAGAGTAACTATCCAGAGTAACTTTTGATCCCTAACAGTAACTTTGATCGATGTTTTCTCGGGACATCCTACATATGCGCTTGTTTTTCCGTGCTACTATTAACAACTGTTGAAAAGGCCGAGGGCAAGTCTCGAACCAGATTGTTTTCTTTGAAACACCCTAACGACCACGTGAACACATTTTCCTACCTAGGGACTTGGTCCGAGAAAGAATACACGGCTGTAAGCCGAGGAAAATAAAAAATGTCGAATCCAGCGAGCGCGCGCGACGATTAATATCCGACCCTCCCTCGGGGGGTCGAAGAATCTCACGGATTCTTGGTATCGGGACTTTCCTCGCCGGGTCGAAGCGTCACCTGTTGCGTCGACGAAAAAGAGAAATGCGCGCATGGCACCCTCGCTCCCGTCGAAGTTGGTCGATGTCTCATCTCTCTCTCGGAGGAACACGCTCGTGAGAAGATTTTCTCTCAGAATCCGAGGCAGGCCAGAAAAACGCTCGTAACGAGAGAAGAAGGACACATCGAGACGAGCGAAACTAAAGAGAAACCATATTGTTTCTTACAGACAATATTACAGAAACAATTTGATAGTTTGAGAAGGAAGGGCGAAAATGTGGCGACCAGATTGTCGCAGCAAGAGAATAGGACTTTCAGGCAGAAAAATGGAAACTTCTAAAATAAGTAATTATACATTGTATAATTGTAATTATATGTATTGCGTCATACTTGTTGATTTTGCTAAAATTTATGTATGCGTCTCATTTCACGGAAAGCGCATTTATTTCAATTCGTTCGTATTTCCTACGTATTTCGCTCGCTGGCACTCGGTCGAAAATAAATTACGAGGGATGTCGCTGATATTAGAAGAATTTCATATTTCAGTGCTACGTCGCGCAAATAATTCGCCGATTTTAGGTACGCGTGGGTCGCGGAATTTCCGCGACAAGCGAAGCGCAGTCGGTCGACATGAAGCGAGCTTAAAGGGCCGCACATTAGTTTATAAATAAACTGATCGCGTAGGACGAAATGCGGCGCGGTTCTCGGTAATGCATGTATGTAATTAAAGCGAGTATTCTCCCGAATCCGGTACGTTAGGTCTATACGTTAGGTTTTACGTTACCGTACGTTAATATAACGCACCGGGTCGGTGAATGTTCGCTTAATAATCAAACCGCGTGGCGCGATCCTAATTTATAAATCCTAATTTATAGCAGGACGCAACGCGCGAAGTATCCCGCTTCAGTCTCGCTATTAGCCACTTTACGATCGGTTAATTTAACTTGCGGTTAAGTAGTGCTGAAGATCTTGATTGTAGATTTTGATCGCCGACGAGGAATGTCTACAGGAACGTAGCGTGATATTCACGAATGCACTCGTAGTGCAAATCTGACGTTATAAGAGTTTAGTGCTCGATAAAAGGGAGCATGGTGTAAACGCTCGATAATTCCTTCGTTTAGCGCGACGCGTTTGCATTCGAACGTATCAGTTTCGCTATAAATCCGCGTTCATTTTCTCAATGGCGGGATATAATCTCGCGTGTTTAGCCAATTAATAATAATTTATTTTGCCAATTTTATCTAAATCGAGGCTCAAAACACTATTTTTACATATGCAATACGTCGCTATTAAGTTGAAAGCAGCGGCAAACGTTCCCTAGAATAAAAATACATGCAATATTTTATAAGCGGAAGAGAAGATCTTTAACATCTGATTAATCTAGAAGATATTTTCACTTTTGCTTTATTATCACGCGACATTTATAGCTTCATTCTAGGAAGAATTTAAGGGCTGTACAAGATCAATCGTGAGGTTCGACTACAACATTTATTACATTATTTCTGAAACCTTCGGGAATTCGCGATTGGTTCGAATAGTGCAATTTCTTAGACGACCGGTTTATAAGAGACCTCGTAAAGTTATTTATAATGAACATCATTAAACGCTTACCTTTCTCGTCGCGTCAAATTAAATTAAATAATGATCATAAAACTCCTCAGTCTGCGTATCTCGTATATAAATCGGAATATTGTAATTTTCAGAGGTTGGCATTTACGATGTTTTAGCGAGATTTCGCTCGAGGTTTACGTCGACTTCCGATCGCGCACAAGGAAACATTTCGAGTTTAGTTACCGCGAACGTTGCGGTCAATGACCGGCTGCGGAATTAAAGCACGAAATTACACGAGAGAAACGTACCAATTTCGTGTGTTCGAGAACTGCGTTCAAAATCGTGCGTGATCAACACCGAGGTCCCAGCAAGATATATAATCTCGTACAAACTGCTGCACGAAAATGTACAAAGTCTAACAAGATTTTCATAGAACGACGTCCTTAAACTTATCTCACGAGACACACGTATCGCCGTCGTTTCAAGATATTTTGTCTAATCTGTCTTATTTTTCTCGATCACGAAATTATTTTTAAATAGATTTAGGAATGATCGACAAAAGGTTGTTCAAACCAAATCTATACAAATGTAGGGACGCTTAAAAATTAGCAAACCAGTTCATAAAAGCTACCATAAAATAACGCGAGCGCGTCGCACTATGGTAAACATTTGTTCTTTTCGAATCGGCACGCGGGCGCAGACTGCTATAAATCGACCCGAGCATGGTCTCTTTCTCTCTCTCTTTCTCTCTCTCCTTCCTTCAGTTTCTACTACGATACTTCATAAAGAATAGTAGCCTGTAACCGAGAGTTAGGCCCTAGAACAAGCGCGTCTGGTTCTCGTCGAAACCGTAACGAAAACCGTGCCCACGTTTTCTCGCCTCGTACCCATCGACACGATCGTATTATACATCACGCACACGCGTGCATGCTACGCTCCTTTCCTCCTGTAATTTAAAGCACGGTGCATCGAGCGCTTGAAATTCTCCCGACGAAGACGATTCCATTAGCGGGGATGTAAATCTGGCGTCGAAACAAAGCTCGCGGGTTCGCTAAACCCGTCCAGTATTTAAAAACTCCTGAGGTCATTCTTGAGACGGGACTCACGGGACGGTATATGAAGGCGATTGAAATAACACAGCCACCTCTGATTTTTTTCTATAGTTTTATTTAAAAAAGATCACTTCTAGGTATTTATTATAGAGTTAATTCGTATATACATATACAATATATATTTATAAAAGAAAAAGAACATAATTTCAAGAATTAATATAAAATATTTAAAATTATTTTGATTCGTTCATATATGTTCTTCCTCTTTGCACTTCTGATTAATCGCCCAAGTATCACGTTAGCCATTGCTAAAATTTGCGTACGAAATGAGACAGAGTAAAACGTCAGAGTAAAAAATATGAAAGTTTCGGAAGAAAGTGCCGATAGCAAGTTTTTAAATCATATCCTCGCCCGTCCGTCAACATCACGAGGTCCCGGACCTACGTCACGATAATTACGGGTGGTCGAATACCGTCGGGCCCCCGTGATGAAACAGGTTGGAGCGATTTCATTCAATTTGTCGAGGGTCGTGGAACACTCCTTCGTAGGGATATCGTAGATCTCGCCGAGATTTCCGACGATAATCACGGAACGGCCACGACTGAGGGAAGAGGATCGTCGCGGCACTTAAACATTCACGCATAAATCAAGGTGTGTTTCCTGGCTCCTTCAGGAGTACTCGAGAAGCGTGCTTTCAGATAGGCTCTTCCTCCATTAATTTCTTCTATTAACTGTCGAATATTTAAGTGAATGTGATTCTAATACTATTTTACACGATTTTAATATTATTTCAATTAAAACGGGGTATAATTTATGGCGGTACTTCGAGGGAGGGAGAAAGAGAGAAGGGAGGTCGTAAATAAATTCGGCAAAGTAACCCTCGAGATAAAAGAGGACGAAAGCGTGAAAATTTATGAACGGTCGCAACTGATAGAAACACAATTTCGTTGGCTCGAAATGGCGCCTAATCGAATGCACTTCGATACTTTCGCCGTTAAAAAGTTCGTTTAACCGTCGTCGGCGGTGTGGCTCAAAGACGACGAGGAGGAGACAGAAGAGGTGCATTAAGAAAGAGGACCGAGAGAAAAAGAGAGAGAAAGAGAGCATCAAGAAGACGCTAAAGGAAGAAGATACTGAAGAGATCCATTTTTCTGGAAGTCTCTCCTTCTCCTTCATGTACCCGGCGTATCACAAAACGATTAATCATAAAACGGGGAGTTATAAACCGGAAGCACGCGTTCGTACGAGGAAAATGCCGTTGCACATAGAGTAAAGGGCACGTGATAATTTGTACTTTAATTCTTTCAAATTTTATCCAAATTCAGTTTGATTCACTTGAAGATTTACCTGACTCTTAATCAGTAGATAACTTATCGCTCGTCGTATCGTCGAACTGTCAGATTAATTCATTGATGAAAGATAGACTTTATTATTATACGAATAAATATTTTATTGCATAAACATAAGAAATTATATCAACTTTAATCGGTTAATTGCCAACTCGAATATTTGAAATTTTGTGTGATATACTTTGATAGAATTGTATCTTATTGAAATTCTGATACGAATGGATCATTTAAAGTAGGCTTTAAGCTTGCCTCTTCCTCTCGTGATTCTTTTCTATATTCACGTGCATGTATTTGTTTTCATTCATCCGCGCGAACCGGAAACGAATTATCTCGAAAGCGAGTCGGCGGGTTAAGATATTATCCGTATACGGAGAGGGTGTCGACCCCCGAAAAGTAAGCCGCTTAGCGGGCATATCCGTTTTAGCCCCATGGGGTCGCGAGGAGAATTAATAACGTCGACGATGAGATCGTACGATACACGTGGGTGGCCTCTTGCTCGCAATCTCCGATTTGAAAAACACCAAATTTTTGGTTGTTTCGCTCGAACGACAATTTGCTCATAAAATATCCAAAGATTCCATATACTTATGTATAGCGACTTTCCTTATCGTATAAATCCGAATTCATGTAATTAAAATTACTAATTTTATTACTTTATGTAAATCTATGCAGATTTTATTTGGATTATGAGTAATGAGAGAAACAGCGATGTTTTTGCAAATTAAAATTCTCAAGTGAGCGAATCTCCTGACCTTCCGTTAAAATTCAGTTTTTGTAGTCCTAAACGTACGTATTTCTTATTCCAAGCTTATTTACATATGTATAATACGAAGTTACGATTTTATTTTATTTAATTTTCGCAGCAAGTTTGCCGTTCACTGAGAAAAAAGTTTTCTGCATTTTAATAAATATTAGTTTGCATAAAACTATGACTTTATTTATTAAAATGAAGAAAAATTTCTTTTTTATTAGTATTTGTGTATTTTACTGAGAAAAAAATATACTAATAAAAAGAAAAATTTTCTTTATTTTAGTAAATGGAGTCACAGTTGTATGCAAACTAATATTTACTGAAATGCAGAAAATTTTTTTCTCAGTGTAGTTTCATAAGATAACAATGCTTTATTTCTCGTAACGGTGTTCATTAACCTAACGGTATTATTTTGCTACGTGAAATGGTCCGTTTTAAAATTCCCGAATCTCGGAAGATTCATATACATGAAGAATAATATAACGCCAATTTTAAATATCTACTTTATTAATTCTTAAAATTGTGTCCCTTTAAATATTTTATTAATTTTGAAAAAATTGTTGCTTTAAATATTTCATTAAATTTAAAATTATGTCGTGACGTAGACAAAACGGGACTTTGTTCCACGCTTTAATCAGTTCAATTACCCGCAACGAAGCTTAAGGTCCATCGTCGCATACCTTTCGCGTCCGATTACGAACCTAACGACTCTACGCCGGTTTCGAAACTTTACGCGAGACCTTCATCTTTCGTTCAAACGAAATTCGCTTCGTTAATCGTAGAACTACACGTTCTGATCTCCCAGCGTACGCTGCGGCGACCCACGATCGTTCGCCGCAAACCGAATGACCGCAAATTCATAAAATAATCAATTTATAAAATATTCCATAATTGTAATGCAGCGGCACTATTTCGCGTCCGCGCGCTGATTGGCGGAGATGACCGAACGACACCGAGCGGCCGCGACTCGCTCCGCGGCGCCCCGCGCCGGGCGTCAGTTTTCGCGCGTTATCCGCGTAATTAATCGCGTTTGCCTTAATTCGGCGGTGAATCCGGAAAAATCGGAGCCCACGCGCGTCGTACGGCTCCGGAGTGTCGCGTGTGCCGCGGAGGCTACGGAGGATCATCGGGAGAAGCCATGGAACTCGTCTCCTCGAGCGTGTCGGTCGCCAGCGGGGGCAACGGGACGATCTCCGTGTCCGGGAATAGGTGAGCGAACATTTTCACATTTTCCCTGGCCGTTCGCGGCGGCGTAAAACGCCGCGGCGTAAGCGCGTCGCGACTCACTCGGCCTCGTCCAACGATGAATAAAACATGCGTCCAACGTGACCGCTGAGCGAATTGAGATATCCACGGCGGGCACGATTGATTCGTTATCGGCGATCTCACGCAGCGCCGAAACCTTGTCGGAAAGGATCCGTGGCGTCGCTCAATATGGCGGCAGGCGGTTATTGATTTTCGCCGTCCGATCCTCGCTCCCGTGAGAAGTACGCCTTTCCGCGGCGAAGAATTCGGGCGAGAGATGGATCAAAATTTGTATTTTACGTACATTTTTTCGCACATAATTATATTTATTAATATACAAGTGTAGAATGCCGATGTGTTGCCGCGTAAAAATTGGTTGCCGGTTATCTACTTACTCGATCCGAAAGAAAATTCAAGCCGTGTTTATGATATCGATCGATCTCGGAAATGGTCGCAGGCTCGGTCACTCGCGATCGCCTTGCTACGACGGAGCCCCGTGACACGCATGGCGATTGATATTCCTCGGAAAAACGTGCGACGCTTCCGCGAACGGCGAAGCGGCCGAGGTGGACGAGTGAGGGGTGAGGGAGAGCAGAGTCGGAGTCGGAGTCGCTCGTTTTTACATTGTTATCGTGTCGCCCGGGTACGTAAACACGCGACGTACCGCTCTGCACTAGGCGTCGCGAGACGAAAACTCGAGCGAGTTGTTTTGCTTCGTAATTTCGTATTCGGATAGTCGTTTTGACTCCTGACTCCTCCCCGACGGGCGATGTTTACTTCCCGGCGACGCACGCAACGAGTCGCGCTTGCCCGACCCAGCATTCATTCCGACGCGTAAAACATCGAAGAAGTCGCGGTGCGAAGTACGGGAGGGGAGCAGGGGACCGAGAGAAAGGGATCGGCGGGAAGGGCCCGGGTGGAATATTCATGACTCGATTCGGCGGCTTCCCCGCTGGCCCATCTCGAGTCTCGGCGGCGGCGACGGACGGGGATACCTACTTCCCGACGATCGCCGATGACTCGATGAGATGAGGCGCAAGGCAAGGAAGGTTAAAGATTTTAAAGAAGACACTCCGATGGCGTGAATAATAAGAGGTACGTGCGATGCTTGCGGAAGAGGTGGACGTGGAGGGGTCGGTAGAATGGGGAAGCGTACGCACGATGCAGGAATATTTTATTTATTAGAATCGCCTTAGAGGCGCCCGGTGAATCCGCAATGTGATCTCTGATATCGGAAATTCATCTCGCGCGAGATCTCTCGATAACGAGATATCTATCCTCAGATATCGCTCCTCTTGCCTGCGTTTATTTTCCGTTGAATCATTTATCAGTCACCTTTTCATCGAGAGGCAATATATTTAAACTCTTTGATAACGCAAATTCGTAGGAATGAGAGGGTAGGAAAATGGCGTTTCAACAGGTAATGTCGATCCATCTCAGGTAGCAAGCACTCGTCATTTTGACGTCAATTGACATTAAAATGACGAGTGCTTGCTACCTGGGATTTCTGTCAATACAGATTAACTTTAATCTCGGTTTAACTTGTTTTTTCTAGTTCTTTACCTGATAAATATAATTTACTTTTTCCTAGTTCTAGGAATTAGAAAAAAGTAAGTTAAACTAACGTTATCTATATAAAATTAATCTATATTATGTCAATTTCTATCAATGTAGATTAATTTTAATCTCGGTTTAATTTATTTTTTATCTTTTTCCAGTTTTAAGAATTAGAAAAAAATAATAAATAAGTTAAACTGAGATTAAAGTTAATCTACTACATTGGTAGAATGTACATTAGTAGGAATGGACATGAGTGCTTCGGAAACAGAAATTTCAGTGATATCGAGGAGAGAGAGAGAGA
>NW_020211271.1:334454-347495 GCF_003070985.1 Temnothorax curvispinosus | reverse complement strand
TTTTTTTTTTTAATTTTTTGCAATCTTTGTCACCGGGTCGCCCGTGTTTCGAAATTCATTTTACGTGTCGAGGCGCCGCCACGGGTTCCGTTTCGGAGAAGCGTCTTTGTGACCCCCTATAAGTGCCCCCTTCGTCCTCCACCGAACATCTGCTCGTCGTCGTGCAGCTAGGAACACTTTTTTTTTAATCGCGGAGGCTTTGACGGAACAGAGCGCGCCTTATGCCCGTAAGTACTGAAAAAAAGATGTATAAATCACGCTCTTGTCGCGATGCATTCGTGTCTGACTTAATTACCGCTACTAGTAACGGTAATGAAAATCAAAATCGAGCGTCTGGTCTAACGGGAGTGTCCGATGCGCGCGTGTGCGTGCGTGGGTGTGCGTACGTGCGTGCTGCGCGCGTCCAGTAGATTTATCATCTCTTACTTCACCAAATATTCGTAATTAAACTGTTAAGCGAGCATCCGCTTCGTTTGACGAGATACGAGATACGAGAGAATATACTTTTTTACAAAAATTATGATAGATTTATGTCGATCCTTCGAGCTTCCATCTCTTGTGCGTGAAGATATCTATTGTCTCGCACATATATTTGAATCCAGCGAATCTTCGAAAGGTATAATACGCGTTGTGGGTCTCCATGAAACGCGTAATACACTACTTGTACTACTTACAAATCGCATTCACGTCAGGCGAATCATTCTCTCTTTCTCTCTCTTTCTCTCTTTGGTAACATGAGTCTTCACTCCCCGTGTCATCGGTCATCGCAGGCTCCTTGCCCGAGATTACGATACCGCGGTCCGTTTCGGCCGGCCAGCTTTTCTCGATTCGGTACTTCGTCGCGCGCGCTCCGCACTGCCACTAAATACGCCGGCCGATCTCCGTAATGGATGGTTTCCTGAGCAGACGACGGTGGACATATGAGAGTGCGACGAGGCGGAGGACGTATACTTAACCCGAGAAGGAGAGACGGAGAAAGAGGATAGACGGCGAAAGAGAGAAAGAGAGAAATCGTCTCTTGACCCCGGGGTCTCGAGGAAGGCACACTAGAGAAGAACATCGTCGTCTGCGAGAGGAGGGGGGGGCGAGAGAGAGAGAGAGAGAGAGAGAGAGAGAGAGAGAACGGAAGCAGCGAGGCAAGCTTGCTTCGCTTGCTGTAAGCTTATCTCCTTATCGCGTTAACGCGTTGCTACGTTTTTGCGAAATCCGAATGATCGGAGATCTCGTGCATCCGTTTGGACGATGCTCTTCGGATGATCCTCGGATCCCGCCGATCGTTCCTGATGACGAAGACTCGCCGTCGCGGAACGTGTCTTGCACACATATATCTAATAAATAAGAATATATCCGTCTTTATCGCGTCATCGCGCATTACCGATCCGATCCGATCGCGTCGGCTTATTCGTGGTCGGCAGAATCCTTCGGCCGACTGGTTACTGGTTTCATCGGCGACTGGAAAGGTGCGAAGTGAGAAGTCGATCCTTACGCGCGCGCGAGAGAGACTTCAACAGTTGTGTTGGCGTCGTTCTTGACCTGGCGGAACAATGTGCGGAATCGGTGAATGACCCGGCCGGTGTCCGCGTAATCGCGAGATCACTCCGTGATTCTTCCTCGATGCGTATCGAATAGACGTGGAATTAATGAGATCTATCGGAGTGTGAATAAACCTCGGCCTCCACGTAATTATAACACGAGAGCTCGCGGTCTTAAAACGCGTTTTTGCATGCATCGACGTCGTCTACAACTCGATAATTGCCGCTAGTTTTACCTTCGTCAGTTTTTTACCTCGAATTTATCTCTGAATTAAGAATGTTTTGTTGTACTCACCTCGGCGCGGAATAAACGCCGGATTTTTAAGGATCTCCCGAACGAGCATTCTCAGCCTCGTCTTCGGATGAATTCCGGGAAAGCGCGCTGAATGAATTACGAAAACGACGACGCACGTGCGTCGCTTCCGGCGTCGTGGCGAATCACGACGTACTTCCGCCGCGCCGCCACCTCCTACGACGACGAGGCGAGGGCGCAACACAAAACGGCCACGTACTTTTCTGAATTACGTGAATGCATTTACAATACCCGGCGAGATTGATAAACAGCCTCTCGCGCTAACCTGTCTCGTCGCATCTCGCCGAGGAATCTCGTGAGGCGAACGCGCGCGCCGAATCGAATCGGATCTAATCGTTCGAAGCCGCATGGAATAAAATAATTTCTAACGATAGACATATGCGTGGATATTTTTTCAAACATCCTCTCTCGTGCCGATTATCTCGAGCCAATCTCGTTTGTATAGGGCTTCGCTTCCCCCCCGTCGTCGTTATCGTTAACAGTCACCTTGTTTCGAATTGATAGAATTGAAATTAGATCGAGATTGGCTTAGAATGTGCCCACATGTTACGCAAGTACCGACTGCTCCTCGATGTAACGTCGCACAATGGACGATTCATCATGACACAGTCCATGCAGTCGCGATGCGTCGAGGGACAAACGATTCGTGGTCCACGGAAGCGGCGTTTTCCCCGTGGGAAAACACTCGCTCGCAAGTTTGAAAAATCACCACGTGTATCTAAATGTATCAGTGACGCGGCGGTTTTCCCAATCGTCATATGCGTATTTAGATCAAAACCTGTGGATTCAGGCACATTTGCATCATGAAATAAATTTAGCATAGGTGCATTTGAGGTGTGCATATACACATACACACACACACACATATACATAAATATACACACATTTAAATGCATGATGTGTTTCTTTTGCATTTAAAATACAAATGTTCGTATCCGTATCCAGCTTGGCGAGCAGCGAGAGGCACTTGTGTTTTCAATTTTCCTCCGGAGAGGGTTTTGTTCTATGATAAATATGGCCTAGATATATACGCATTACGACGTACGATCTATTTCAGAAATGTTTTGGCTGTCGACGTGCCTCGTTCGCTCTCAGCCAATGGAAATGGCACGTATCCGCGAGCGAATCGATAAATCTTGATTCGCTTCGCGGCAGCGCCCACAGGCGCCGAATTATTTTCATCACAAAACAGGCCCTTGTTTTCACACGAATATTTGGAATCCATAAATATATCTATAAATATATATATATATTGATCTAATTTATTCTACATATTATCAAGACACTATCTTTTATTTTACGCGACAGCTTTATTGAAATAATCGAAAGCAAAGATACCTCGCGAAATAATGATTAAACAATTCGTAATTTTTACGATAACAATAGATCGCGTTAGAGATGAATGGCCGGTTTATCTTGTACACTTGTACGGATTGTGAATCAATCCGGCGCGCATCGTCGAAGGTCGGGGAATACGCTCTCGTTTAATTGTGGACGGTCGTGAGTTATTTTTGACGAATGTTAGTGGTGTCAAGGCGGACGTAAGATTGGCCGTATTACGCCGTCGTTGCGTCGTGATATTCGGGGCTATTATTGCGTAAATCAATCTACATCATTCTCGGAAGCGGCGCTCGACACTCGCGCGGAGATAAAGTTCAGAGAATAAAAATCAGTGTTTAATTCTTTTTTTTTTTAATTCAATTTCGACGATATCTCTCGCGCGAGAGAAAAGATACGAGCCCGTATCACGAGCGTCCGACTTATTCGACTATTCTTATTCCGATCAGGGAGAAAATCACCTGAAATTCCGACACGCTTCGCGCGCGAATGGGGACAGGTTGCCGTTTTCGTAACGAGGCCTTATTTATCTCGCTTGACGCGCGCGATTCGCGCGGATTGCATCGGCGACGTCGAACCGGGACCACCGCGGCGCGACGAAAACTGGTTTCCCTCTTGAATGAATAAATACAGAGCGCGGCACGAGGATCCGTTTGTATATGAGTGCGATTCTTCTCTTGGTGCCGCGGACACTCGGCGATACGTCGAGATAAGCGGGTACACGCGCGAGCAAGCAGATTCGGTAGTCACGCGATGTAACGAGAGACGTCGGGCCGCTTTCGCGTTTAATGTCCATTTCTACCAATGTAGATTAACTTTAATCTCGGTTTAACTTACTTTCTATCTTTATCTAACTCTTAAAATTAGAAAAAGATCAAAGGTAAATTAAACCGAGATTAAAGTTAATCTGCGTTGATAGAAATGGACATAAGTCAGGATGCGCCAGGAAGTAAATTAAAATTAGTCGCCCTGAACCTTCACCTCTGTGCCTAGTACTCCCATCACTAAAAAAAAGATTGGGTATATGGCATAATAAAATGCTAATTTTGTGGTAATTTATTGCTTTAGTTTCGAAACTTGTGCTCCTACCCATTCGCAGAAAATTATTAGCAGAAGTGAGGGTGCTGGTTTCACGTTAAGCTAGCATCCGTATTCCTGAAAAACACGTATAGAGTAAAAAGCTGCGCAACGATACCGAAACTGTCGTTAAGGAGTCCACGACATACGATTGAATGAATCTTTATCAGTCAGCAGCATCGACATCTCGTGAGCAACAATGGGTGGTTTCTATTTAGTGACACAAGTCGACACAAGTCATTCTTGGCATTCAAAGATTAACAAAATACTTGAACAAGTCAAGGAGATAACTTGTGTCAGTAAATGGAAGCAACCTAAAGTTGCGGTGATATCGCGCGATAACCCCCCGCTCCTTCTTTCTCAAGCATTAAAAATTTATATTTACGGATTGATTTGTAGAGCGCGTGAAGGGTGAAACATCCCGGAGGGATTTACGCTCTCTCGACAGAGAGATATTCCTCGACGTGTCTCTCATTACAACGTGATGCGCGAGCCCGATAATTAAGAAATTTTCTAGCTATCATTAATATAGGCAGACGTACACGTCGATGACGTACCACCGCTGGCTGACAGTCGCCCGAGGCGACTTTCGTTGCCTCGCTGCCGCGCCGTAAGCATTTGTAGGATCACGTCGCACACCTGCACGAGGGCTCACGAATGCCCGAGGGGGTACACGGCAGCGACATAAAAACGCGGTTAACATCGTTACGTTTCCCCTGTATCCATTAGCATATCCGATTACGATTCGCAATCCCTGCTTGTGGAACGAGATAATTAGAAAAGATTGCCGCGTTCGTTTCGTACGCCAAGTCGAACAACACCTCGAGCGCGCGAGGATGTCGGTTTTTCTACTTTATTTCCGCGCCCGCTGCCGCATATAAAGCTGTAATTTCCGTTTGATGGATATCGCCGAATTGCAAAAAAAGCGTTGCGCTTACCGGCCTTAATCCGAGCGCTCTTGGCAGCGTCTTTACATTGTAACCTGTACAATTTGCATAATAAAAGGTGCGCGTGTAATAATATTGTGACGATGTGATGAGGGAGGAATCCAACTGTTAGCAAATTACTGGAATTGCGGTATTAATTGTAAGATGTCGTTTAAGCAATCATCTTGAAAACGATTAATACAGGAGTTTTTTTAAAAAAGATTCTCGGAATAGATACACGAATGTAAAATGTTAATTGGCACCGAGACTGTCGACGGCTTACCGATCGCGTCGTCGATCGATGAATCGCGTCGCGGTGGTTTATATATATATATAATAGTAGTTTATGTCCCTTCGCGCATACCACCCCGAAGGGAAGAGGCATAACGCGTTCGTGACACGATCCAGACCCTCTCGGCCTAGGCTCGCCGCCGATAAAATCTCACGTCGCTAAGCCGCGGACACGGAGATCCTCGTTTAGGAAGAAAAATCTGGTAGTCGTGCCGTGTTATTCGATGGCCAATCGAGATTAGGGAAGGCACGATCTCCGGAGCAGAACGGTCTCATTATTTCGTGGCAACGACTTCCACCGGCGATCGTTATGCCCCGTAATGATGATTAATGACCGCGTTACGCGCTTTATCACTTTAGATAACATTGTGTACGAAGGGGTAAATCACATTGTTTCCGCGGGCAAATCGCGAAAATGGTCTTACATCGTATAAATTAGTATCTTAATCGCTTAAAGATTAGCGCGATTGTCTTATTATTATTACCGTTTATCACACTGATAAATTTATAGTGTCAAATTATATTTAGTTTGAGTAATTTTTAACCATTATTATAGATTACCTACTCAATATGTCGTTAATTTAACTAAATTAATGTTAAAATAATAAATTTCAACACACACGACAGTTAAAAATAAAGTGTTATTTAACTTAAGGTATTGGTTTAAATTTCATCCTTTAACATTTAGCAGTGTTATATTATTTTATTTTATATGAAATTACAATCATAATGCTTGGCAGGTAACGTATAGCTGAACGTGAAAATTAGCGCGTCAACATGTAATGTTTTTTCTTGTAACAAACGTACGCCTAGACAAACTTATATTTTCTAAGACTCGGCAATCTCATAAAGATTACATACCCGTAATAAAATTTTGAAAATAAACATTCTCAAACAACGGACCACCGAAGACTTCATGTGCTCGCAGATGTCTTCTTCTTGGCTTTTAGCTCGCGCTCCCATCGTGATGCATTCTAGGAAGCGCTACAGAGAAGTCGGTGCAGACCCCTTTTGTTTACCGTCCGCGAACCACGTCGCATTGTCGTAACGTAATTGGCGGAACAAGCGCAACGAGGTCCAGAGATTGATGAGCCCCTTTCTTTTCCTTGAGATTCGTCGGAACCTTCGGAATTGCGCTCTCATTATAACATTCGATGACGTTCGTTGCGACCAATTTGTTATGTAATATTACGATACAATCGCTTTTAAAAAAGCGATTGCATAAGTTAATCGATAGATTCCCGTACGCTAACTATGTTTATGTAAATTAATATAATTACGTAAATTATTCCATCATTTGTGCATTTTATCATCTCAGGATTTTTTGTTGGATATTTTTGTCCGTCCTTCTATCTCTCGACTTTCAGCTACTCGGTCTTCTTTATGCTTACGCCTGATCCTAAATGCTACCTAGCTCTTTTTCACGCGACCACTTAAGGCTTGAAGAAAACGGGACGTGGGACCGGAGAGCCGTCCGCTCTCTTAATCGCGGCACTCCGCAGCCGCGCGGCCGGTATTATTATGTGGTCAACCTATTAGGGACTCGCATTATCAGCCCCCGTGAGTAGGTGCATAAGGCCTGCCTCCCCCCCCGCTCTCGTCGCCACCTCGCGTCGCGCTCGACAAAGGTTCCACGATTTATCTCGCATCCCGCGATAAATGTCCCTTGAATAACGGCTACAATAGATTTTACGACGTGTGCTCGTTAAGCAAACGCGACGAAGAAATATCGGAGGTCTCGGACCTCTACTTATTTCTCTGAACGAGTTAACGGCGATAAATCGAGCACCCTATAAATACGATCGCCGCAAAATTGAACGGGCTAAATTTGCGATTTATTCCCTCGCAAAATCCTCTCGCACGGAATAATCTTGAATAATCGTGCGATTCGTCGTGGTTGCGCGCGATCGCGGTCGCGCATGCGACACGCTCGCGCGGTCGTTCGGCGCTTTTGCGGCGGTTTTGCTGGTTTACGTGTTGAGCCCGCGCGGCCGCGTAATCGGGGGGAGCGTTAGGACGGCGTGGCGGTTAGGTCGGAGCACGCGAGAACACGAGGAAGGAGGGCGGCAGCTATCGTCGAATCGTCACCGTGGCACGCGTCTCGTGCGCAGCCGGTGCGTAAACCCGACAGGATCCACCTGTCGATGAAAAGTATCGAGAGAAGTTCTCTTCGCTCTCTTTTCCATTCCCCCCCTTGTTCGCTCGTCCGTTCTCTCAACCACCGAGCGGACGGCGCGATGTAACCGCGTTGAACAAATAACCTGTTACGTCGTAACAGTTTCTTCGCCCGGGCCCGTGTATAATCCCCGTCTCTCGTTAGCGGTGCCCTTGTACGCTTCTCGTCTTCTGCCTTCTACCGTTCTCTGTCGAAGAGAGCGAGGGAGATAGGCGCGGCGCGTCCGCGCCGAACAACTACCTGTCGACAAGCGGAAACGCAGCTCCCGATACCTCTGGGTTTAGCAGCCTCTATATCCGGTCGCGTATTTATATACAATTGCGATTTCGTGCACGCAGAACGATAATTATTTTTTATATCTTTGATCTTCCGCTGGCGAAATAATCCTTATTTATCTTCGCGTTCTAAAAAATTAATTAATGTAATTAACACGTAAGTATTAATAAGTATCCGGTCAATTCATGTGAATTTCTATTAAGATTCCTTCTCGTCCTTATGGTTTTTAATAATGCGATACGTGATTCTTGGAGTATAAAATGAAATCGGCGCTTCTCCGAGGATTGCGGGAAGGATGACTCATTATAGATATCTACCGGTCTATTCTTTCGCTATTATGCGATATATTATCCAATGCCGCGAATAGAGTCATCATTTGTTTTATCTTACACGAAACATTACGTGTGGCGAATATGGCAATTAGTGAATTTAGATTCCAGCCGATAAATTAGTAATGTGCAGTGTATATGTACGCGGGGCAATCAGTCTCATCTATATTTCCCATAAACCATTTAGCTGTCATAAATATTGACTTGTATAATTATCACGGCGAAAAAAAATATTATCTACGATATATATCTTGTTGCTAGAGCGGCAGTGTGGTCTAGTGGTAGAGCGCCAGACTCGTAATCTGAGGAACCAGGTTCGAGTCCACTAGAGCCATGAAGCATGGAATGTTTTTCCGATAGCTGCGTCCCTCCGTGCAAGATAGGCTCTTGTGCGGAGAAAACTGGCCTCCGTCTTTCGGAAAGAGACGTTAAGCCGTTGGTCCAAAGGGTTAAAGTGAGAGGAGAAGGATAGTGTTGGTAGTAGATTGCGAACCCTGCGGGGATATGCAATAAATTACGAATATATCTTGGTGTTCGTGTGTAATAAGTGTATATTAAAGTTACTTTGTTATCGTACGCATCCTTTCAACTTTCAAGCTGCATCACGAAATAGAAACATTATACATGTATATTCTTATCCATATTTGAAGCTTTATTATTATTTGCGTCTTATACGAAATCTATTATCAATTTTTACCAGCATTGAAATAACCCTCTGTAGTTGTATTATTCTAGAAAATCATATAAAAATATAGGTACGCGATAAATACGAAAGTCTTAGAGACGTTTTTCTTAAAATCGTCAGGTTCGCGAATAGTATCGATTTTATCGGCGACGTTCAAATAAACGGCTCCGTTAGATATCCGCTGCGTGTCACCAAAAACAGCGATCGGCTAGAACCGAGCGTGGGTTGGAAGTGTGAAACGTTACACGATTGCCGAAGGCGGAAATGTATGCAAACGCGGGACAATCTTGCGGTCGATGGCGATTGCCCTGCGGCTTTTAAAAAGATTAGCAGTCGGTTAAGCGGGTAACCGCGAGCGAATGTGACGAATTTACGCGCCGCTTTCTGACAATTCGATTTCGTAGTCGCCCAAGACCGGAACGGACGCACTCGGGATAATATCGTCGCTGGTTCGGCGACTAAGCGGATATTTCGATGCTAATTCCGTGGCCGGACGCGCTATCGTTCGGACTCGTTGCGAAGAAAATTTCGCCAGCTTTGAGAAATCTAACCTGCTTTTTACATTTGAGATATCAGGTGATAAATATATATATTTTTTTATTTGGTTAAAGTTAAAATTTTGTGTGGCGTTGGTAAAAAGAAAAATCTATTGGATTCCTCAGACGCGAGATTTTAGAAGCTAGAAAGGACAGTCTTAATGAACTCGCGTGCACGATTTATCATCTCGAATCGTGATTCCGCGTATAGACATCAAGCTCGATCACGCTTCGTTCTCGTTAACAGAGTTTTCGCAATACTGTAATACTTCATGTAATGACACCGATGGCCCACATTTGACACAGGCCAGCGCATGATTTACACTTATCGTGCATGCCACTTTAACGCTCGCCATACCCGAGACATTTTATTGCAAAAACTTTGTAATGCGCGCAGCGTCCGACGCGTTGTTTAATCGGCGTAAAGCCGCGTGTAGGCAGAGTTTTTCTTCTCGGAATCCATTTCGAAGGCAGTGCCTGCCTTCGTAAATATATAAATACGTACGCGCGCGTGTCTGGCGGTTATTAATAAATTTCGCGGCAACGTCAGTACATCAGTAGCCATGGCGAATCTCATAACGGCACGATGCACGTCGGAGAGATATATTAACGCCTAAAAAAGCAATATTTATACGCATTGACGTAGTTACACGCGTACGTAAAATTATTCATTTTTCGCTTCGATTTTTCCTGCGTTTTCCAATCTTCAGGTATCAAGAGTTCAATATCGATTGGTGATCGTTAATAATAAAGCACAGCGCACGCTGCTAATCTTTTTTTTTATATTTCTCGATGATCCATCGTTAAGATTTAATTAGCTGGTGCATTAGTGATCAATATATCAATTACAATAATCTATCGTGCTTTAATCTAATCTGGGCTTTTTGCTTTCGGGATCTACGGAACAAGAAAACGGGACGACGGACGGTGCTAAAAGAGTCATCGCTCTACCAACCGGTAAGTTCTTATTTGAAATTCCCCTCGTCGAATGTAATTGGGGTACCGTCTCTTCGTCGTGATCACCGAGCGACTTAAGCCGGTTCTACAATACGTCGCAAACGATGGCAACTGCTAGTTGAAAAGTGTTATTTCTGATTGCCGATTGCCAGTTACTGTCGCCAAAAAAGTTAAAAGTTCGCCAACTCTCTTTTGACAACCGCAATTGACAAGCGCAACGTGGAAATAACACTTTTCAACTAGCAGTTGCCATCGTTTGCGACGTATTGTAGAACCGGCTTTAGCGGTACGCTCCGTGCGCCAAGGATTAACTGTGTAATTCGCTTTTAACGGGCATTATCGTTAATTCGATCGCGCGATCAATAAGATGCGGCGATTGCGAGAAAGAAACCGGCCAGAGAACGGTCTCGTCCCCGTTTTGAATTAGTTTTTCGACCGAGTACATTCGAATACAAACGATCTATAAATCGTGAGGGCGATCTCGAGATAAAAAATATATTCTAAAGTACCAAGACCACCGAATCGTGTGGTATTTACGAATATACTTCTTCCTGCCGCGTTACGGTTGACGAAAGAAAGTTGCGTTTTAATTTCGCTCGACGGGAAAGGGGGCCATAATCACGGCCATGATCCAATACGAAGAGCGTTCTTGAACGACACTCGACTTTCGTGAGGAAGGGTAGAAAGGGCGAGGGGGAGGATTCCGCGCTTGGACGATGGAGGAGGAGAAGGAGGAGAAGGTTGTACTACGAAGGATGGAGAGAAACGTTCATTATTCTATTCCGGCGGAGCGAGGCCAGCAATCTGGTCTTATAAAATAAACCACTCTAGCTTGCCCGCGGTCGGCGCGACGCGTCAAATAAATCGCAGCTCACTTCTTATGAGCTTACTTGCAACTTCAATTCTACCTCCTGCCTCGATCGTCCACCCGTCGTCCTTTCTCTTTCTCTCTCCGTCTGACACATCCCCGAATCTCTCGTCTCCTTCTCTCGTTTCGCATTCATGAAATAAATCCTTTGCGGGCGCTTTTACACGCAAGGCGGAGTGAGAGAGAATCGAAAGGACGAAGGACCGAGGAAAATGGCACACAATGCGCCGTGCTGTACATATGTTGCATGATTCTTACCGTTCGAAGACGTTTGTATTGAGAACACGCAAGTCAGTGGTTCGATTTTTGTGTGGAAATCATAAATCATGCTTACTTAGCCGCACAGAAATATTTAAGTAAATCTATAAGAATATACTTTTGAACCCATTTTTGAGTGGAAAGATATTCAAATCTAGAGAATTTATAAATTCGATTTGATAACATTTTTGAAAGATCTTTTTAAAGAGTTAAAAAATTAAATTCCATGTCGAACAATTAATTGCGTGAAATCGATACTGTTTGGAGTTCCGTTAAACGGACTGTCGGAATCTTGTCTCGGAAAGTGACGTTAATCAGCAATTTCGCAAGAGACAGCCTGGATGTCACCGGATGCAAGAAAGACTCATGCGAGCCACGCGATCGTGGACAATACGGGAGGCAAAGAAACGCGCGTGTAATTCATCTAGAGCGTGTATATTATCGTTCGCGCGGACCTGCTCGCTCGCGGCGTTTTGCTGGTGTAAACACCGGAAGCGAACACTGTTACTCGCTTGATGATTCGCTCGAGACAATCTCTCGCGGCACTTCCAGTCCATCCAATCCGCGTGCCGAACGGTTTATAATTTAAGAAAAAGCGGCACGGTGAAAACTAACGATTTATTTTTATGCCGAGTCAAGGGGGAGGGGAAAGTATCCCGGGATATCTGAAATTCGAGCGTTTCGTTCCACAACGGCGCCAACTTAGTCCAGAGACTTAAGTCTTAGACGGAGATTAAGTGGTCCGAAACACCAACCATTACTTTACGAAATGTTTGCCGTGTCGTAGCCAAGAAACGTAGCGCGGCAAATGATCGCGGAGTCGCAGGCGATTTACTCTCGACGATAATCTGATTCACCGTCGAGGGATCTCGACAGACGCGCGTTTCTAGATCTCTCTCCTTCCCCTCTTTGTCCTTTGCTAACGCGCGCGCGCGCGCGCGCTCGCGTTCCCTTTCTCGATCTGGAATTTGGATTAAAGAAGACTCGGCCGAGAGCCGTCGAGACACGCGAGGGAAGAGATTAAGTAAAGCCGGAATAAATTACCTCCCCTTTCTCCCGCCTGCTAAATAAGCCGCCTGGTCTGGCCGAGAGACGCGTAGGGTGTAAACTCCGCCGCGTATACGTCTTGCACCGGTAGAATGCCATCGAGTTAATAGCTTTGTTCTTTAGGTAGCGTAAAGTCGACTTTTATTCAACGTTATCTAATCAGACCTTCGAAACACGACGAGAGTCACGAAGAGAAGTTGTCAGCCATATCCTAGTAGGATCTTTTTTCGCTCCAAATTAATTAGTCAATTAACCGATCACCTTGCCGCGTTTCTTAATCGTTACCTACGCGCTCTCTCATTATCAATGGTGGCACGAAGAAGGACTTTATGATAATGAATAAAACGAAAAGGAACAGGCGATTAAATCGTCGTTCTGCCTTCAAGGTTAAGGTTTACAGAGTTGTTTCATTATTTAGTCAACGATTTTTAT
>NW_020211271.1:333974-334444 GCF_003070985.1 Temnothorax curvispinosus | reverse complement strand
TCGGCTTGTCGTCGCACCGAGTAAACAAGCTTTCGCTCGCGATACTTAATCGACGATGTCGTTAATGAACCGCGTGCGCACCGCGAGATAACTCGTCGCACCGGGATCTCGTTCATCTCCCGTGCGAACGCTATAACTCTCTTTCTCTCTCTCTCTCTTTCTCCGTGCGATGATTCATTGATTTATTTTTATAATTTAATGCTAAGTGGTCGCGAGTGCGCGACCGCGACGCGGCACATACCTGAAGATTTATCTGGGACACGCTGAAAGAGCAAGGGTCTTTGTCGCGTCACGTTTTTCTAAATATAAATCTTTATGGTGCCCCGTAAGGGAGCGAGATCCCTCTCGATCCTTTCGACTGCGACGGAGTCGCGTCCACGCGCCCCGTATACGAATTTATCTCGCTCGCTGTAGAATAAATCCCTCCAATTACCGATTCTGCGGTCGTTCTTCTCCGAGAGAAACCATTA